>NW_003299019.1:261347-268609 GCF_000151645.1 Tuber melanosporum
GGGATGTGAATAACATTTTCAATAGCCACCTTTCGGCCCTTACCCTGTGGTAGGATTAAGGTAACCTCAACTGTAGCAATTCCCCCACATACGAGATTTCTTCTGTCAGCGACATTGACAGTCCTTTCCCTGGGGGCGTACGAGCGATATTTGGCAAAGTATAACTGAACTCCGGAAACATACTTTGAGCAACCACTATCTATCGACCACTTCTTATCTAACTCTGGCTGACCTAGAGAGAGCACAGTATCCCTCTTTCTGTTTCCGTCAAAACTCCAAATTGCAGAAGCAGACTGGTCTCCATTTCCAGTTCCATTTCTGGCAGTCCACCTGCTACCTATATTTCAGTATCTTCTTTGTTGTCCTCCATTATTCGAATATTGATTTCCTGCTTTACCTTTTGACCAGCACTCCTTCTTCCTATGACCTTTCTTTATGCAATTATAGCATATAATACTCATATCACGTCCAGTTCTTTCACTGGAGTCATTTTCTCTACCAGTATTACTGCTTCTGAGGTTCTCATTCCGAGATTTCTGTCCATTTCCGGCATGAGAACACCTGACTTCTCCTCTAGAGTGTACTACCCCATTCTTTCTTTCAAAATTAAGACAGCTGTTGTGCTTCACCATCTCATCCATTAGTTGATGCAGTCTGCTGGCATTATCATGGATATGGCCAAATGTTCTCCATACCTCATCGTCCATAGGTAAGGCCCATACGATGATATATGTGCCCTCAATATCACTAGTCCCTTGACCTTCACTATCACAAAGTGCAAGATCACAAAGCAAGGATTTAAACTTGTCATTAAATAAGATAACAGTGGGAAAGTCATTAACCTTCAACGATCGGATCTCATCATTAATTCGGTGGAAGAGTTCTGCTCCCCTGTCCTTCTGGTCTTTCCTCAGCGATGTACACATCTTTTTTGATGTCCCTATATTCCTGTATTTCCTTCGAAATTGGGGCTCCATATGGCTCGCTAACAACACCTTCGCCATAACATCCCTGGATTTCATTTCAGCTGCTCTTTCGTAAGTGAGGTAGATCCAGTAGTACTACCACTACTTGTGTCTAGCGTGAGGAAACCTACTCCGGAAGGGTATTTCTCCATTCCGTCAACGATAAAGGTCAATGCTTTCCCAGCAATCAATATCATCATATCCCTGGCCTACCGCTCATAGTTTGTGTCATTCAACAACTCGACTTTCAAAATCAGGTTCATTTCTGATGACTCTAAACTCGACTCGCTCATGGCATCAGTTTGGTCGGAGACTCGTGGTTGACCTTTCTTTCTTTCTAGAAATATCGTTCATGGACGTCAATTCACCCGGGCTCAAAACCTGTTGGTGTAAGCAGTATCTGTATAGCACTGTGGTAGACCATCGAAAGATATTTCACACAGAACTTGGACTCTTCGTTTGTGCACTTTGTAGATTTTCTCTCTCGTGCATTTTTTCATACGGGGAGGGGGAAATTGGGCTAACTATATACACATCGGATGTGACCACCTATGGTGTACCACAAAACACACTAACAGCTGATATGACAGTCACCAGTTAAACATGATATCCACAAGTGGACATAACAGCTATCCCCAATCGGATAGGTTAGCCACCTATAAACCTTCTATCTATCACACGGTAAAGTCAATATCATCCTTCCAACAGTTTGTTCCCTCGTATCCTACTACCTTACGCTATTCTCCACTGCTCTGCCACTTTGCTCGCCTTGTTTTTGAGATATGGTAAACTGAAGGTGCCCCAAAAGGTATAAGGTAGAAAAGCTCTTCCTGCTGTCTGGTCCAGAGCTGTAACGATCACTCTTTGGATGGTTAGTTCTCGGCGATGGGGAACGATAATTTACCTCTTCTTCTTCTTTCTTTGTCTTACGATAGTGCTAGGCCTCGGCCTACATTACCAATAGTACCAATGATCTGCCTTCTATCTGGAACGCCTATTGTAAGCTTTCTCTAACTCCTCTTCATGAAGAGCGCTACTTGGCGTAACGATAACGTTGCAATAGAGATAAAGATCGTAAAGGTGTTTCAGCTATGCTTAAAGTAAGAAGTAGAAAAAGTACTTAGAACAGAGCGTGAAGAACCTATCCTCCACGGCCACATCAGCCTCCTTATATACTGTTCTTCCCACCCCTAGTCATGTGACCCAAAGTGGTCACATGTGTGAAACCAAGTCATAACAAACTAGTCATGTGACCACAGTGGTCACATGCTTAAAACACAAGACCTCGTAATGAGATCATGTGTAAAACCCATAAACCAATCAAGACACAATAAACAAGTCATATAACTCAACTTTGTCATATGCGTAAAACCCATGACCTTATAACGCAGTCATGTGCACTGCATAAATCATATTCCCAAGACCCTCCCGCTAGGCACACTTGTAAGGCTTACTCACCAGGCACATTCCCATGACTCATAACTGAGCAATGTGCGAAAGCATCACAAATCCCACACATTACAAATCATATGACTCGAATGAGTCATATGTGTGAAACAATAACACACCTGTGACTCATAAACATGTGTCATGTGAAAACATTTTCCTTGCCAAGCCATAGTCGTGACAATAGCTCGTCGGAAGTTTTATTCTTTACGACAGTTGGTGACCGGTTATTGAGATAGACAGCGGTATACATTGCTGCTGCCCAAAAGTTATCCCTGCTTGTACCTTCATGCATCATTGCCTATGCTCTGGCAGCCAATGTACGGTTGGCCCATTCGCTGACACTGTTCTGTTCTGGTAAGTACGGTGCAGTCTTCTCGTAGGAAATTCCAGAATCGAGTAGCAACTTTGTAAATTGGTCACTTGTATATTCTCCACCATTGTCGCATCTCCGAGCTGTAATTTTCTGAATCTGATGGTTCTCCACTAAGGCCTTGTATTACCAGAACTTGGAAAACGTTTCTGATTTCTGCCGTAGGAAGTACACTATAGTATAGCTGGAGTTGTCATCAATGAATAGAAGGTAGTAGCGTGCACCTCCAATTGAGATAGTTCTCATAGGACCAGCGAGATCGGTATAGATCTGTTGCAATGATGCAGTAGTGGTACAGGTAGCAGGGGATGAATTTGGGTTCCGGGTTAGCTGGGCAATAACACAGCTAACACAGGTGGGATTGGCGTGGGTTCCATCAATGACTATCTCGAGGTGATGTGCCGCAAGTTGCTTGACTTTGTCAAAATTTTTGTGGCCCAGGTGGCAGTGCCAATTAAAAAGAGTTCCATGTTTTTCTTCAATCTTGGCACGTTGGGCGATCATTTCAGTTGCCCAATTTGCCAAGATAGGGTTTGCCAACTGAAAGGACCTATGCGTCGTGCTGTAGTTTAGCCACACCATGGACCTCTTGCCCATGGGCAATCGTGAATTTGCCGCCGGCAAAGGTAATCACACCTCTAGCGGCTTCAATACAGTGAACCGATACAAGTCCGGTATTGCCCATATCTGGTACGTAAAAAACGTTCTTTAATAGTCCTTGATTCTTGGGCCCATCGACTAACAGATTCAGCAGTACTTCGCCTTCTCCCTTGGCTATCATCGTGGCTCTGTTTGCAACTGAGCTTGCTGTCTAGATTTGCCTCAATGTCAGGAAATTAGTGCGATCTGAGGTTATATGATATGAGGCTCTGGAATCTAAGATCCAATTCGACCAGCCAGTCATGGCTGACTTTTGGTCCATGGCGGTCCATGCTTTTGGCGAGCTATTTGCTACGGTACTAATAGTGTTAGTGCTTTGGTTCTGGTTCCAGCCGAGCCTCCTCTTAACCAGTTACTTCTTTGGGTATTGTCTCGCCCAATGTTCCCTCTCTTCACAGTGAAAGCATGTATCCTTGCTAACACGTTTCTCCTTACCCTGACCCTTTCTTCTGTAACTCTTCTTATCTCCTTCAGCAAAGAAAGCGTTGGTGCTTTCCGTCACGGCGTCACCCTTGCTGAGCTGCTGATGTTCAAGGATTAGGCGATCGCAAATCTCGTCATATGAGGTCTCGTCATATCTAGAGTCATTCCAGACAGAGGTGCGAAATGGGAGGTATGGTAGTGGGGGCTTGGAGAGTAGCAGGTACTTTTTATCCGTCTCTGCTTGCACTTCACCCGCTGCTGCTAATTGGTGAAAGAGCCTTTCTAGACTGGAGATATAGTCAACGAGATCATTATCGCCGCCGCCATACTCTACCTTCGACAATTCCTCGCGAAGGAACCAGATGTGGGCCTGATCCTTTCCAGCGTAATACTTCTCGAGCTTGTCCCATAGCTCCTTTGGGTCGCGAACTTCAGTATAAAGTGTTGAAACCGGCAGATGCAACCCTGTCCTCACCGTATGGGTGATGTGTCCTCACAGCTGTTAGGGATGTTGTAAGAGATGTCGTAAGGTTGATTAAGTTAATAGCCACCTATGCTGGCTTAGCAGTTGTGTATTTGCTTATATATAGCCTCCATCCTGCCTCGTAGGTGGGACATCGAACCAGTCGTGTCATGTTTATAGAACAAGTCTCTACTCATTCATAAAGCGATCCTATTTTGCCTAGCCGCAAACCAATAGGTTATGAGCCCGGGTTCAGCGCTCTGAACCATACGCATATTGTCCGACGACGAGCATCTCCGCTTCCCACATCTAAAACCACCTTCCAGCTATGATGGCGGAAGTCTCCAAGTCCCTCAACATCCCGCAAATTGTGAAGTTGCGTGGGACAACAAACTATCACACATGAAGGTCAATCGCAACGACTTTCCTAGATATTATGAGTGTACAGGATGTCATGACAGGTAAAGCTCTGAAGCCCGATGGTACCGATACCACTGCTGAAGTCTGCTGGGTCCGTCTATCCCAGCGCGCAAAAGGCTTCATACTTCTTAACATCGACCGTGGCCTAATGCCACTGATCTCCACAGCCCCTGATGCACCTACCACTTGGGCAAAATTGGAAGAAAAGTTCGACAGGAAGACTGCAACTAGTCTCTACTCTCTACTGAAGAGTATCATAACTCTTGGCTGCAGCAATAAACATGAAACCGCTACCCATATCGAAAAATATGATGAGCTCTGGCAACCCTTGCTAGAGCGAACATCTGCGGCCACTTCCCAGTCCAGAAACACCGATTTCACACCCAAGGACGCTCTTGAAGCAGTCCTTCTCCCGTTAGCCAACCGTGAGGTCGCAAAAGGAGCCTTCTTCCTTACCTCACTTCCTAACACTCTCGACAACGTGGTAAATAATCTCACTACGAAAGAGACAGCGACATACAATGAAGTATGTACCATGTTACTAGACCTCTATCCTGCGGAACAGCTGGCCGACACAACTACAGCCTTCGGAGCAGCTAGTAGTAACCGAAATGATAGAGGAAAAAGGAAAGAAGAAAAGATTTGTTCATTTTGCAAGTCAAAAGGGTTTCGAGGAATCGGTCATCTTGCTGCTGAGTGCCGTACTCGAAAAAGGGACACAACAGGAGGAGCTTCCACAGTGGCAGCCTTAGTTGGTAAGAATAAAGGGTACGCATTTCCAACCACTGAGAGTGAATTCCCACCAGATGCCTGGATCCTGGATAGTGGTGCAAGTAGCCACATGACACCAGATACCAGCCGAATAACTGGTTCAAGGCCAACAAACATAATGGTCACAATAGAAAATGGTGAGCAACTGCAGGCCACCGCGATTGGCACTGCAAGTTTCACAGCCCTTCTGTCCGATGGCAGCACACATCTCATTAGCCTGCACAACACCCTCCTACTTCCAGATCTACAGTTTTCTCTTCTCTCATGGCGTCGAATGGCCGAGGCAGGAGCTTGCAAGACTGGCGATGCACTTGGAACCACCATTACTGTTAATGAGAATACAGTACCCGAGACGATTCCATATTCCAGTTTGGAAATCATACGCATGCCTTCAGCGATTGTTAATGTAAGCGTTATGCAACTACATCGAAAGTTAGCTCATTTACCTCCATCAGCCTTGACAACCTTACGCACACATACCAATAGGCTTCCTACAGTACCATTGGTAAATGGGATCTTCGACTGTAACACCTGCAGCAAGGGTAAGTATACAAGAACTATACCTAAAGCTCGAACTACAGTTTGTCCTACGCCATACCACACCGTCCACAGTGATATTGATGGCCTATTCAGTGTACCCACCCCGGGGGGAAGTAAGTACTTCATATCCGCAATCGACTACTACTCACACCAAGCCAAGGTTCGTTTTCTCAAAATTAGAGATGAAGCTCCAAGAGCCCTGCTCGACATGTTAAAGCTGGCTGAATATCAGTATGATATGAAGGTTAAGGTTCTGCAAACCGACAATGCAGGAGAGCTAACCTCTAAGTTGTTTGATGATGAATTAACAAAGCTTGGTGTGAGGCACAAGTTAAGTATCGCTTACATCCATGAAACGAATGGAATGGCAGAGCGATTCAACTGGACAGTGACCGCGTCAGCACGCACTCTACTCTTCGACTCTGGCTTACCCTTAAGCTTATGGGGGAAAGCACTTACCTGCGCCATTTATACAAGGAATCGAATGCCGCATGCCATCCTAAATAACAAATCAACACACGAAGTTCTTACTGGAGTGATGCCAGATCTTGGACACCTGCAGCCGTTTGGATCTCCAGCACATGTTTTTGTCCCAGAAGAGAGACGAAGAACAAGAAGAAAACTACTAGCACGCAGTGCTGAAGGATTTCTTGTGGGATATGGCCAAAAGCGGAATCACTATCACTTCTGGATTCTTTCCCTACGGCGAGTAGTTATATCGCGTGACTTCAATGTGAGAGTGGTGATGCCGCCTGCTAATGTGATAACTATTGATACTTCTACTATCGAACCGCAGGCTATTCGACTCCCTGTACCAGACAATACAGCCTCTAATTCTACTTCACTTACGGTTCCCTATGCACCTGCATCCATGGTAGATATCCACGATCGTTACCCAAATCTGTTTGACTCCGCTCTACCTGAACTATCCTTACTGGAGTCTATGACTCCTCCATCAATTGTTCCCTCCTCTATGCCAGGAATGCTTCCATTACCACCACCCAGATTACCAACTCTCAAACAGGGTATTCCTTTAGCTGCATCAGCACCGGAAACAGCCATTACTGATATCAGGAATGACACTTCTGAAGAAGTAATCATTTGTAAGTCATCGCCTCAGGCTGAGTTCGCTACATGCCATGGTAAAATGGTGAAACCCCCTTCCTAATCGGTGCCTCGGTTGGGGTGACCTGTACTTCAC
>NW_003299019.1:269049-271500 GCF_000151645.1 Tuber melanosporum
ACATGACAATCTAGTAAAGTTTAAGGCAAGACTTACTGCTCGTGGATTTGTACAGATACCAGGGATCGACTATGATGAGATGTTCTCTGCCGTGGTACGAACCGATACTCTACGCATCCTTCTCGCATATGCAATAAAGCATAATCTCCACACTATTCAATATGACATTGAATCTGCTTATCTGAATGGTCCACTGGAGGAGGAGATTTGCATCAAATCACCCAACATGGTTACGGTACCAAGTGGGAAGGTTCTTCTCCTTAAAAAGAGTATATATGGCCTAAAGCGGTCAGCACGCTGTTGGAATACGACATTGGCGACAGTATTAAGAAAGCGCCGATTTCAGCTATCCATAGCCGACCCTGCACTTTATATTAATTGTCAGCGCAATGAGTTCCTTGGAGTTCATGTCGACGACTTAATCTTTGTCGCCAAAGGAGACGATGGATTCACCAGTTGGTTGGGTACTCACTTTAAAGTGAACAACTTGGGAAGGCCCCAGCATCTTCTCTCCATTGAACTTACATGGACCAATACATCTTTGTTCCTTTCTCAAACCACTTAGCTTCACCGGATCATCAAGAAATATCTGCCTTCTGGAGCAAAGCTGCTTGTCACTCCATTGTCACCATCGGAGCGTCCACTAAAGCGCGACGAACATGAACCTGCCACTGACCCGAAAGAGTACCAATCGGCAATTGGTAGCCTCTTATACGCTGCTATTATTACTAGACCCGACATTTCATTCAGTGTCTGCTGCCTATCCCAGTTCCTCTCCAATCCTTCTGAGTCACATGTGTATGGTCAAGAACATTTTTCGGTATCTATCCCATACACTACACTACAGACTCACCTACCACCGTCGCAAGGAAAGGTCCCACAGTATACTTGGTGTATACAGTGATTCCTCATATGCCAACTCCCTTAGTGATCACTGAAGTTTTTCAGAATCTGTCACGTTCTTTGCTGGATGCCCAATTGCTTGGAAATGTACCAAACAGGGAGTGGTAGCACTGTCCACAACAGAAGCTGAGTATATTACTCTCACCTCTGCTACCCAATCACTCACATGGGTACAAAGTCTGCTTGTCAAAATGCGTTTAACCAATGCGAGCATTAAACTGGTCCTCTATGGGGACAACCTTAGTTCCCACTTTCTCATGCGCAATGCCTCACTGCATCAACATTCGAAGCACATTGACATGCGTTACCACTATATCAGAGAAAGGTACAAATAAGGACACTTTGAGTTAGAGTTCATCAGTAGAAAGGAAAATCCTGCCGACCTGTTCACAAAAGCCCTTCAGGGTGATCGCCTTTCCTACCTCTGTTCTTATTTCTTTTTCTAGTTATTTCCCTTAGGCTTCTTGCACTTTCGTATGTTTATGTCTATCCGATCCTCAATTGGCGAGTGTGTTGAAACCAGCAGATGCAACCCTGTCCTCACCGTATAAGTGATGTGTCCTCACAGCTGTTAGGGATGTTGTAAGAGATGTTGTAAGGTTGATTAAGTTAATAGCCACCTATGCTGGCTTAGCAGTTGTGTATTTGCTTATATAGAGCCTCCGTCCTGCCTCGTAGGTGGGACATCGAACCAGTCGTGTTATGTTTATAGAACAAGTCTCTACTCATTCATAAATCGATCCAATTTTGCCTCGCCGTAAACCAATATGAAGTTCTCTGTAGGCTGTGTCCAGTAATTGATCCAATATACCCCGTAATTTGGAAGCCGGGAGTTCCCACTTACTTACAGCTTCGGTAGAGCTGTTGCTGCTTGAAGCAGGCTGGGGTGGCCGACACAGTGATTGACGAACCTGTGGCAGTGTTGGCCGGTGATTTAGATTTCCCAGAAACGCTTACCCAATAGCCCTTTTCTGCCAACATGTCAATAACTACCAAGCACCACTCATGGTAGTCAGTCGTCCTTGGAAGGGTTCTGATCCCCCGAGAGGCAAGGAAGTTGACTTCGTTGCTAGACGACTTGGACATTCTGTAATGGAGGAGGATCATGGTGGATGGAGATTGTTGATAGAGGTTTCGTTATTGTTCAAAGTATTATCAGCCGTGTTTTTAGGTAAGCATCAACCCGGGCTTATAACCTGTTTGAATTCTTCTATGGTGAGAATGGTTGGCGATAATACTGATGCTTCGAACAAGGGATAACGCCCAAGACGAGTCACTCAAACAACAGTACAATGCTTAAGATGTTTTCACAATGCTCGATTTGCTCCGCTTGACCCTGGCTATGCTCTTCAGTACTTTCTCTATCTCTCAGTTTGCTTCCTACAGGCGAGAGCGTGGGTCTTATATACAACAAAGTAGCAGTCACGACAGAAGTGTACTTGTGTCCTCTACTACGCAGTAGCGGTCATAGTAGACTGTTCACGTATTTCCTCTTGGGCCTCCATATACCAAAGGTCATATGATGAGGTCAACCAGCAGTAACCAGAT
>NW_003299019.1:271540-339056 GCF_000151645.1 Tuber melanosporum
GGGAAATGAGTGCCTGCGCCCAACCTTGAAATGTTTTGCTAACCGTGGCTTAGCAGTCAAACAGCGACTTGTGACCATGGTGGGAGTAATCGACGCTAACTATATAGGTGAAATTAAGGTGGTCCTGACCAACCTAGTTCGAGAGGACTATGAGGTCCACGAAGGTGATAGGATTATACAGTGGATTATTGAAAGAATCGATAACGAAGATCTACAACAAGTAGAGCAATTGGAAGAAACCACATGAGGAGATAAGCGGTTTGGAAGCACAGACTAAAGCAAGCCCAATATGAGGAGGATCGAGATCAAAGAAATCAAAGCACAGGCCTTCGGATGTTACTATGGAAGAGGAGATACAGTAAGAGTCCTGTAACCGGTACGGGTACTTGGTGACTAGTTTTGTTCTATGAGATGTTTTCAGTATCGCGTTGATACTTGGTTTGTTTTAAGTATCCTTTGATACTTAGCTTTGTTTTGTGTTATATTTTAAGTATCACCTTGATACTTGGGTTGTTTCAAGTATCTTTGATACTTAGATTTGTTTTAAGTTTTGTTTTAAGTATGGCTTTGATACTTTATTAGTTTTACCAAAGTGTATCGGTTAATACGTTTGATTAGTTTCGTTCATACCAGACAGGAACAAATTTGTGTATTTAAAGACCGCCTTATTCTACGATAGAAAAGGCAGACTATGACACAGAGTATTTCAATATACTTGTTTGAACGGTTACTTCTTTGTTCCTCAGTACACCCTCGAAGCCTCCTTTAGTTCACAACTCTCACGTCCTCTCGAGAAGAGCAGGCCACCTGCCAACTATTATACATATTACCGAAAACGTGATTAGCATCTTGCGAACACGCTACAAGACCTCAAACAGACATATAAAGACAAGAAAGCGGTCCTAGCAAAAATCAAAATCTGTACGGAGCTAGTGATTCAAGACAAAAAATATCAAAGCAAAAAGGGATGGAAAGAAATGATTCCAAAATAATATCATCAATTCACCAATGTATTCCAAAAAGAAGAATCCCGGGGACTACCACCCAGAAGACCAGGAATCGATCATGAAATCTAACTAGATAAGGACAAGAAGACAAGAAAGACAAAGGAAATCCCCTACAAGAAGTTATATCCCCTGGGAGAACCGGAACTTGAAGAACTCAGAAAGTACATCGAGCAAAACTTAAAGTAGGGATGGATCCCAGACTCCTTTGCATCAGGAGGGTTTCCAATACTATTTGTCAAAAAGAAGTATGGGAAAATGAGACTCTATGTCAACTACAGAGCTCTCAACTTAGTCACCAAAAAGGAACAATACCCACTAGCCTTGATCGGAGAAGCATTAGACAGATTACTGTCAGTGAAATACTTCACCAAACTTGACATTAAGGACAAGTACCACAACATACGAATCAAAGCAGGAGACGAATGGAAGACTATGTTTACCTCAATATATGGGATGTCCAAATACTTGGTAATGCCTTTTTGGCTAACTAATGCACTGACTTCATTCCAAAGCAGGTTTAACTAGGTACCTAATAAGTATCTCGCTATATGTTGCATTGTATACTTAGAAGACATGCTCATATACTCAGAAAACATGCAAGAATACCAGAAGGATTTCAGCAACATCATAAATGCGATACAAGGATCTGGAATGAAGATCAAACCTACAAAATGCGAATTCCATAAAGAAGACACTGAATACCTGCGATTCAGTATCAATCGAAGCAGAGTCAAGGTCAATCCAGTCAAAACGGCAGCAATATGGGACTGGGCCAAACTAAACAAGAAAACAGACATTCAATGTTTTAGGAGATTTAGCATCTTTTATTGAAGGTTCATAGAAGGGTTTAGCAGGCTTGCAAAACCACGCTACAATCCAACTAAGGAAGACAAGAAATGGTAATGGGAAGCAACAGAACAAAAACCATACAATGCTATCAGATCCCATCTGACATGAGCATCAATACTGGTACATTTCAACCCAAATCGAAAAACTATAATCGAAATGGACACCTCAAAATATATACGTTCAGGTATACTATCACAACAATGTGAAGAGGGAAAATAGAGGCCAGTATTTGATCGATCCAAAACAATGATCTCCACGGAATGCAATTAGGATGTTGCTAATAATGAACTACTAGCAATAGTTCAAGTAATAAAGGAATGGAAGACATACATCCTGAACAACAACTATCCGGTCTGAGTTCAAACAGATAACAAGAATCTAGTCCCATTCATGACTACGAAGGAATTGAACGATCAACTGATAAGGTAGATAGAACACCTTAGCACATAGAACTTCAGAATCGAATACCGGCCAGGAAAGGAGAGTGGAAAGGCAGATGCCCTCATACGGATTGCAAGCGACAAACCAAAAACAAAAGAAGACAAATGAATCAAACACAAAATAAGAACACTATTACTAAAGGCCTAGTTTGAGGCAAAGGAAGTTAGTGAATTCACATCAACAGAAGAGAAAGAAATTGAGGTGACGAATGAGAGGGACAAAACAATTCAGTTAATAAAAGAGGTATTGAAGAAAGGAAAAAAAGAGATGAAGGGAATTGTCCTGGGACTATGCTAATGGGAAAATAGAAACATGTGGTACAACGGAAAACAAGGGATTCCTGAAGAAGAAAAGATAAGAACAGATATCATACTACAACATTACGATATCGGAATGACAGGAGACAGAGGAAGGGCTAAAACTATGGAATTTATTCCAAGGTTATTCTATTAGCCAGGATTGTGTAGAGATGTCAAATGATATATCAACAATTGTGACATATGCCAAACGATGAAAACGGCCCAATTTCGCAAAGTGAATAGCCAGTATATTCATATACAGCTAGAGAAAAAGGAAATAACAGGAACGAATGACTGGAAGTAAGGTAAAGAAAACTCAAACGCCAAAAGAAATTCTCAACCCCCTAGTCCTAGCTTTTCTTCCACGGACGGAGGTATTGCTGAGGTTGCTGCTGCCCTTATCGCTTGGGGTCATTGGCACTGATATCTCCCAGTATGAGGCAGGTGTGGGAATGACCAGCTGGCATGTGCCTGCCATTGAGGTGTCTGCCATTGACTTCCCAAGTGCAGGCAGGTCAGTGATATCAGTGGTGTGTGCTCTGTCTTCCCTGGAAGCGCTGTGAGAGGAGGATGCGCTCTTCCCTTGAATACTTGATGTATTCTTTATATGCATCTGAGCACCATCTCGCCAATATTTAGATTTCTGTTTCTGTGATACCTACTTCTGCAGCGAAGTCACAGCTCCTCTATGGAAGCTATACCCGTTCCATGCTCCACGACCTAAACTAGAAGCAATGGCCAGTCTCTGTCATGTCTGGACTACTTGCTCTCTGGTAAATGGCCTTTGCTTGTGTACTCCGATACACAATAGAGGAGCACATTGTTGTCTATGGGTGTCGATACTAATAAGGAGTTTCATTGCCCAAATGAGACAAGCTGGATCATTCCTAGCTGCGATTGTTATTTGTATTCCGTGCCAGAAGGGGTCCATCTTCGATACTGGTACTGTGAGTTCCTTGTGTTCTCCTACGCTCAGGGCTTTCAACTTAATGCTATTCTTGGTCAGGAACCAGGTGCGGAATAGTGGGCCTATTTCAATGTTGGTCGCTTAGTAAGTGAATTGCCCTACTCGAAGGAAGGCAGCAAAGGCAAATGTGAATGCTGCTCATATGACGATGTCGTCACAAATGGTATATTCCAGGACATTTAGCAGTTGGAGGAGGCAGGTGTGGGTTAACGGTGTACAATGCCGGCGGTCGCCTTCATTGTGGTCATTTTTTATTCCTTGGAGCACTCTCTCCAGACATGGGTCACAGAATACAGTACATTCCATACATAGATCCAAATGGTAAGACTTGAACCCTGAGAGATATAGTTTCAGTGTTTTGACTTTGATGGTTCTGGCTAAAAAGCACAGCCCTTCAATAAGCCAGGTCACCTTAGCTGAGAAGCATACCCCGTTCGCATGGTGGTTTTTTGAGAGGGTACAGAATAGTGTGAACCGTGACTTGGGGGTATCATAGTTCCATCTAGCTGAAGGAGCTAGCCTGTGCCAAAGGTAGAATGCTGCAATATGGGAGAGGCCTGTTTGTTGTATATCAGGAACCCATGATCCCGGAGGGTGGAGGTGGGATGTACTAGCTGCGGGACTAAGTTAGTAATTCTGTCAAAGTCAAAGCGTGATAGCACATCTGCGAGAGAGTTCTCCTTTGTTGGAATCCATTGGCATTCAATTTCCTGGTTCTATTTGGTAGCAATCAGTATGCTGCAGCGCAATACACTCATTGTAGCACTCCAGTTTGTTTTTAATAGAGATTGCGTGTGCTACTGCCCTGTTATCTAGGTGCATTAGAACCTTCGTGCCCTGCCGGTCCTTACCCTAGTAGAGTGATACCTGTTCTACCGTGCATATTTCCTTAGTGTTGATGTGCTCCTTATTTTTTATTAGGTAGTGGGGCAGTGATATTAAGAAAGCGTGGCCAGGCAGGGGATTGTGAGATTCAGGGTTGGGGGGGTTGATCCTGCTCCAGTTGTGTCTATTGGATTTGCTCTCATATAAAAGGCTCCTAGTCCTTTCTTCTCTGAAGCATCTATCCAGAGCCCAACTACTTCCCTTTCTTCTAGTTGTATTGATTTTTCTGGCACTTTCCCTAGGGCTCACTTCCACCACTAGAAGTCCAGGTAGGCTTCCCGAGATATGCGCTGCTGGCCGTTCATTTTCTGCTGTCCCAGCTCCTGAAAGTAAAGCTCCATATTGAAGAGCACAAGGAGAAAGGTCCTTCCGAGTGGAACCACTCCAGAGATAAAGTTTAAGTCAACTGTTATTCTTCAGAGATCGATTAATGAAAGGGATTTCGCAAGTAGTGCTGATGTAACAATGGTTCGAGCTTTCTCCAGTTTCTTTGTTGGCAGTCTGATTACCATCTTCTCGGTATCAAGCTCAATTCCGCAAAAGCAAGCCACCTTTCCCTCTTCATTCTTAGCCGCCTTGATTGTTAAGCCTACTAATGAGCATAGGTGGGAGAACCTCTAGCTGTGGGCTTCAAGGTTGCAGTTGCCCGAGCAGATGACAAGAAAGTCATCAAGGTCGTGAATTATTTCCACTTCAAGCATCTCCCTTGCCAGTTCATTTCCCGGGATCCAATGAAAGGTTTCTGTGAATAGGGTAAAGAGGAATGGCGCCATCCAAAGTCCGAATGGCAGGATGTGTTAGGAGCAGCACATATTGTTCCAGTGGGAGCTGAGAAGGATGCTATTGCTTGGCGAGATAGGCATATGTCGGAAAGCATTTTCGAAGTCTCATGTTACCAGCAGGCACCCGCTCCCAAACCACTATATTGCGGTAATGGCATCTTAGGTCGTGCTATAGGAGATTGTCGCGTTGTATTCTGGTATCATGCCATTGACGGAGCCTTGGCCACCATTGTTCATTGGATACCATAAGTGATGTGTTCATCTCTTGCACCAGTCTGACTTGTCGGTCAGCCCTAACGGAGAGGAGGTAAAGTGCTGTGACGGTGTCTTCCTGATTGTAAAGAGTTTAAGCAGGTCGTGTTCGAGCTCCTTGGCAATATTGGCTGTTACGACATCAGGAAAGCCTTCAGCGGATGTGAGGTTTTGGTAGATCTGCATAGGCCCACAGCGTCCTTCAAAGCCAATCTTGGCCTCGAATTGGCATATGACCAGGACTGCTTCTACTACTATTTGGTCTAGATATCTGGTTAAGAGCTGCTTCTACCAGGTGTATTTTGATTGGCCTGCTGGCATCATGGTATTGTAGGCAGTAATGAGAGGCTATGGGAGACTGGTATTGGGACATCAGAGTTGTTTGCTAACATGGGAGGTGTGAGAGTGATTTTGGTTTCTATTATAGGTATGTGACATATTGTATATGAGGGAGGGGTAACCTGAGTGACTGTGAGCTTGGGGCTATAATTCTTAGACAATATAGGAGAGAGAGAGGTGTGCTCGAATAAATAGGACGTGCAGAAAGGGGAGAGAACTAGAGTGGTGTGTGAGAAGGGACGTAATGCCCAAGATGGCGGCCAGCAGCCTTGGATGAGAGGGAGTTCGTGTTTCTCCCCAAATTACAATTCGTGACTTTGTAGCTATTTCCGCATATTATGCACCTGTGGTAGTGGCAGCAGTTTATCATTCTGCATTCGCAATAGTTCCAGTTTCCGCAAGCTTGAGTAGAACTTGCAGTCTGGGCTGGGCCCGATGGTGAACCCACTGATCTACCAAGTTAGTGTATAGGGTACTTGATTTGGTGCCTCTCCAGTAAGGCCGAGTATTGATGGCATGAGGTGCCTTGGTTGGCTTGGGTGGCTCCAAGAGGATGCTCACGGACTGGTAATTTGGTTATGCGGTGAGTAAAGCTCATTGGTCAGTTCATGCTATGGGACCAGATATTGCGCTGAACGCGGTAGACAAAACACTTCGAAGCGATAAGCTCGCTGTCAATTTGGTACCAGTTGCGGGGTAGGTATATGCTCTTCCCACTAACTACGTGCTTCCAGGGCAACCGGAAATGATATACCTTTATGCTGTCCCCAGTATACTTCTCAAGTAGGTCGTACAGATTCATGGTATAGAGCAAGTATGATGTGGCGAGGTCACCCTGCTGTGCCTGGAGTGCTAACTTAACCAGGATTCTACTATAGGCGGCCCAAGCTTTAAAAAGACTACTCATCTGGTACTCGCTCTCTTTGCTATCCCTTTCTGTCTGTTCAAATTGTATACACCCGATACTAATGGTCTTCTTAGACTCGGCAGATTCTTTCTCAGTGGCCAGAAGCTAGTAAATGTTTGTTGGCTTGAACCAGTTCTCATTGATTTGCGCCAAGGTACTGCACTCGACTCCAGTGAATAGGGTCTCTTCTGACTCTACTGTTGCAGATGTGCTCTATGTTTCTATCATTTGCAGGGGCAAGATAGGGTTGTACATATACGGTTCCCTTGCTTTGTAGGGGTTGCTTTGTAGATTCTCCCTCTCTTCATGGAGCTGAGCCAACTGGCTCTCCAACTCTGCAATCAACCCACATGTAGTGTTGGCGAGTGGCTACTACCTTGTAGGGTGTGGCACTGCGGGTTGGGATTGGATAGGAGTGGTGTTTGAAGGATTATTTTACGAGTGTAGCCAGTGGAGATTACGGTCCACGATCTCACCCTCTTGTGATAGGAGGAGTTCCTTCATATCATGAAGGCTTATCTCATGATCTCGGCTAGATGCAGGGGGTAGGTTGAGATCCACTTTGCTTGAAAGTATTGAAGCCAATGACTGTAGCTGTGGACTAGCATGGTTGGGATTGTTAATAGTATGGGATTGGGTATTGCTTGAGGATGTGTCATTGTAGTCGCTAGGTTCGCCTTCATTACCACCACTCTCTTATTGTAGTATCTCTTCATTTTCGTTTAGGTTCGATTGTAGTTCTTGGAATTTGCCATAGTATGTCGGGGCTTGATGAGTACATGTATTTTTCCTGATTCCTGCGGAGGCTGCCTTTCTGTTTGTAGGTGCTGTTCAGCCTCCATGCATTGACCCGCTTCAGCTCGGTGTGGTATCGGTGATTGTATAGTCTTGTGAGGCTGGAAGTGTCTACTTAGCAGAGGTTGGTAAGCGGTGTATAAGCAAGTTTCTTCAAAAACAACAAAGAACGCGAGCACTAGGGAGCTTGAGGATATTGTGGTTAGGGAATTAGAGGAAGAAAGTATTCTGAAAGTTCTGCAGACATGTTGTGGTAGAGCTATGATCCCGCACCTGCTCAGTATTCACCTATACTGTTACTGTTAGAACCCCTGCCCACTATCCCGGTTAGGGGCCAACGATCAATATGCTTTTCTCCATTGGCACTCGGTTTCACCAACCCGGCATTAAATACACACCATTCTGGTTATTGAAATCGAACGAAATTCCTGAACAACTATGGGAAACAATCACGTTTAATTTTATCACGGACATACCGTTAGCGGTAAACTGTGATCGCATCCTGGTCGTGGTAGATCATCTGACCAAAATTAGTCATTTCATTCTGGTCAGAAAAGATATGACCAGGCGGGATTTTATACAAAGATTCTTCTAGGAAGTCTTGCGACTACACGGTCTCTCAAAGAATATCATTACCAATTGAGGAACATTATTCACATCGGGATTATAGAAAAAGGTAACTGTAGAAATAGGAATACAGAACCAGCTATGCACCACCTTTCACCTGCAAACTAATATGCAAAGAGAACAGGTAAATACAATACTGGAATAATACCAATGGGTCTATGTCAACTATCAACAAAATCATTAGTATAAGCTACTACCAACGGCAGAATTCGCATACAACAATGGGAAACAAGAAACAATAGGCACGACATCCTTCTTCGCAAACTAGAGACAACAAGCATAAGCTCAGGCCATATATCAAACGATCAAGGATATAATATGAAGAAAAATGACATAGGAAAACTACTGGAGATGGTACGATACGAAATGAGTCAAGAAGAAGAAGGACAGAAAGAATAATACAACAAACACCAAAGGCCTGACCCCAACATACAGCTAGGCGATATGGTGTGATTACTACCACACAGTATCTACACGACACGACCATCACAGAAACTAGATTATATGAAAATTGTACCATTCCGGATATTGGAAAAAGTGGGCAACCGAGCTTATAAGCTCGACCTTCTCACCTCATTGGAAATATACAACACATTCCACCTCTTACTCCTTGAATTACAGAATGATAACAAGTTTCACTCATAAACAATTATTCCGCCTCCTGTGATCAAACTCAATGGAGAAACAGAATACGCACTAGACGAGATAATTGATTCTGGCATCTTCTACAGAAACTTGGGATACCGAGCCAAGTGGACCCACTATTCGCCTGAAAACGATAGAACCTGGTATTTCGCATACACCTTTGAAAACGCACAAGATGACCTCACAACCTTCCACCAACGATACCCTGGCAAGCTTGGCCCAGGTAACGATCACGTGCAACCAAGACAACGGCGAGGAAAAACTTCCCATGAGATTGCAAGCACACAAGGGCTGGGGTGATAGACGCTGCTAAATCACACCAACCACTCCCGAATACTCATTCATGGGGCCAACCCATGAAGAACTTAAGGAAAGAGAAAAACAAGTACAGAATAATACTACGTCAGGGATGGTATGCTACGATGACGGATACCAAATAAACATTGGCAACAAGGAAGGCTTGGAAAGGATCCCACGAGAATATCAAAAGTGAGGTCCTCGCTCCGACCACATCCTGAAGCATTGACAACCATGCTTCAGAAATGAGTACAAGAAGCACAGGTAGCGGAAAATTGGTGCAGGATACTACCCACAAAAGGATGGAAGCAAGAAAGAGTTTACAGGAGAGGATGCCATGAAGGCAAGGGCAGCGAGGACATGGCCTAGGGCGGGAGGAGCCCCAAGCCGCTCCGCATATACGAAATTGGATATCTGGAGCCTACATAGGCAAGTCTGAAGCCTCCCAGAACAACTTGGCCAGGCCGAGGGGACAATTTCAGCAAATGATAAAATGACCTAAGGAATACGACAGCTGAATGACACCCAATGGCACACAATCAAGATGGCGAACCAGACTTTAGAGTCAGTAAGGAAAGGGTGGAGGACGGTGGACAAAAGGTTCGATAGGCAAAGGAGGACCATGCATCAAGAGGGGCAGGAAATATTGAAACTAGGAGAAAAGGCCTGCTGGGACTCAGGTTTAGGGAGAGAGGAGCTAATATCAAGAATGTTGCTTGACAAGGAAAATGTTTTCAAATGACGCAAGGTTATGCATCATAGGTATGTTATTGTTTCATACATGTAACCCATTTAGGTCATATGACTGGTTATGTTATGTTTCGCATATGAGTAGATTATGAGTCATAGGACATGCACCTGGTGAGTGTGCCTTACTAGTATGCCTTGCAGGTATGCCTTGTGTATATGATTGATATTTAGCACATGACCTCGGTATGAGTTCATGAGTTTCGTATCTATGACTCATTCGAGTCATATGACTTGTTTATTGCATTATGATTGGTTTATGAGACTTACTATATGACCTTACTATGAGGTCATGGGTTGTAAATATGTGACCGCTTTGGTCACATAACTAGTTTGTTAGGATTTGGTTTCGCGTGTGCGACCACTTTGGGTCACATGATTATGAGGGGGAAGAACACTATATCAGGAGGTCAATGAGGCCAGGGAGGATCGGTTCTTCACGCTTTGTTCCAAGTGCATTTCCTACTTATTACTATAACGGATATAAAACACCTTTATGATCTTTATTACTATTGCAATCATTATTGTTATGGCAAGAAAAGCTCTTTAAAAATAAGAGTTAGAGTAAGCTTATGTTCGGCATTCCTGATAGAAGACAAGGGTCTTGTACTATCGGTAATGTAGCCAGAGGCCTAGTGCTATCGTAAGACTAAGGAAAGGAAAGGAAGAAAGAGGAAAGTCTCGTTCCCATCACTAAGAACTAACTACTCAAGAAAGGATTGTTATAGTCCCCTATAATCAATTTATTGCCTCTATGAACCATCTAGTTTGGGTACAAAGCAGATTGGGGCTGTGGTAGGAGAATTAGATCTTCTTATCTTTCCCGTTGCGAGCATCTTATTGAGATACTCACTTAAGACCTTGAGCTGATTCTCAGACAAGGGGTATATAGTGCCAAAGAGAGGAGATATTCCAGGCATCAAGTAAATCTTATGATCGTACTACAAGTGCTTTTGTAATGCATCGATCCTTTACTAGCTAAATATATTACTATGGTCATTATACTATGGAAGAAGACTAAGAGCAACATCTTTACCATCTTTTCTGGTGAATTGGCCATATCCAAGAAGATACACTTGAGCTTGGTCTTCTGCCAACAGCTCTTTTTCAATTTTGAGTTCTAATTATTTCTGTCCCACTACGCACTTGGCCTTACACAGAACCGATTTCCAGGTAAAGCTTGTTGACTCCCAGTCCGTATCGGGATTATGTTCATGGAGCTATGACGTAGGAAGATAGCCCTCTATCTTCTTATTGAACATATCCGCTAGTTCAAATTGCAAGTCATTGACATGATTACCAATACACATTTCTAGAGTCTTAGTATAGTGAAACCCTGAGTTGGGATTATCATTCCCACGAGCATCCTGAATAGGAGATACAACCTTCCTCTGAACACAAGGGACTTGTTTCTCCTTTGCCCATTACGTACTTAGCACAGTACCTGTAGTGGTACTATCTAGTATCAACAAAGCCTTTGCTGTATTATCCTTTGTGCGATAGCCGCATTGTAGTTCAACATAAATTCGGATTGACTTGATATGTTTTGGTGGGCCTAAAAGCCTTGTGTTCTTCTTTAAATGTTCTCTTGTAAACATAGTAACGTGAGTCTCTTGCCTGTTGACACAAGAGTGACTACAACGGGTCAAAGATCTTTAGGGTTTCGAATTACTTTATATCAATAGCTAGAGTATTTACTATCATGCTGGCATGATTTTGGGTACTCAAGACCCCTCAGGGAAACTTGATAACAAAATTCCATTACTCAAATCAAGACCAGCTTGACGTGAAAATAAACTAAATAAAGAAAACAATTCACTTCCACTACTAAGGAAATTTTCCATCAATGTCAGGAAACAACATATTCCCGCATCAATAATCAAGAATACAAATGCGAAATAAACCCAGACGACACTCAAAGAGAATCACCACTTCTGCCTTAAATCCTCCACTTGCCCTTGTTGCTTCACACACCACTGTAGCCCAGAACATCTGAGAGGGCATGTCAGTGTATATCGACTGCAGGATTTCTTAGGTTATGCTTACTCTCAGAGCCTTCCACATAACATCCGAAGGTTATATCAGTGTCTTGTTATTTGTCTTACCGGAAAGTAACTTACATATTCCTTGACATCCGTATTGAGTTCCATAATCTCGGGAGATGATTTGCGCACTTCTAACAACTTTGAAGGTAGTACTTTGATATGACATATTTTGTTGTTTGATGCTTCATTAAACTTGGTATCATCAGCCTTTCACTTCTTAGTTATTGACTTGACCACTTTAGCTGAACTACCAACTGGGGCAGCAGAGAAACATTTCCGCCAAAAATGACCTGACCTTCAGCATCGTGTACACTACGACTCCTTTTTTCGCTTATCGATAAATGTAGATAGGATATTATTAAGACCATTAGCGTGCTCAGAATTCCCTTGCTTCTGTGGAGTACCAGCAGAAGATAAGGAACACTTAGGGTTGGTCTTACCAGAACTCATTTCCTTTGTCTTTGGTTCTTTCTTTAAGGTTGAAAACCTCTCCTCACTCTTGCCCTGATTTTCACGTCGGTTCTTAATAGCTGTCTCGCCGAAATTGATATTATCTTGCTGGGTATGGCCCGTCTCCCTCAGAAGGTCCCTGTATTCAGACACAGCGGTAGGATGGGGTGTCCTCTGTACCAAGATATGTCGTACTATAATTATTATTGTCATTCGGATCTTGTCGTTGATCATCATTAGGTCCGTGTATCTCAGTTGCAGGATAAGACCAATTATCGAGTCTAGGTACTGGTCTACTTGCCATGCTCCACGACCTCTTCTCTCCCCCCCCTTATGTTCTACTTCTGCTCTCAACACTATCTGCATCTGGTGAATACGCCCCTTATACTTTCACCATCCTCCTAG
Organism: Tuber melanosporum; assembly: GCF_000151645.1. Taxonomy (NCBI): domain Eukaryota; kingdom Fungi; phylum Ascomycota; class Pezizomycetes; order Pezizales; family Tuberaceae; genus Tuber; species Tuber melanosporum. Next base: position 284,280 of record NW_003299019.1, read on the forward strand.
GCTATATCCAGGGATTATCTCTCCTTCCTGGGTCATGGACCCCTCTGCTCACTCTCGTTCTGGCACACCTGTCTCCAACCAGGGCCCTGCCTCTCACCCTCCTTCGAGGACATCTTCGGCTGCACCAATCCTCCCTATCCACGAGAACCTAGCTGGGCTTATCCCTTCTGTGAGAGCCCTGCTAGACTGGCACCCCAAAAGCTTACCCCCAATCTCCCCTCAAGAGGTGCTAGAACTCTCTACCGCTGAGTACTACCTGATTCCCCTGGTCTCCTCTCTCATGCATAGTATGTCTGCCCTCTCGCGAACATTCGAATCGCTCAATACGAGAATTCACGACCTATCGTCCCAGATTGCCAACATGCCCCATTCCAACCACACTCCAGTCAACGCCACCAACATTTCGGCGAACTCCGTGGCCTCCCTCCAAGCATCAATAAGGGAGCTGTCCACTAGGTTGGTGGCAAACCCTGCTCCTCCACCCCAACCGCCTGTGTTGGCCCCCACTGCCCTGCTCTATCGGCCTTCCCGAAAAGGTAAAGAGCAAGCCACTAACACCTCTGCCCCTGCTCTGCCTGAGGTCCTATCCTCAGGATACCCAGCATTTTATGACTCCGACATCCCAAATTATGATACAGCGATAGGCAAGTACAGGGGGAACTCTGCTGCCTTCGCGGCCAAATACCCCAAGACATGGGAAGCACAGCAATGGAGGAATGGCAAGTACCCCAACCCAGCTGAATTCCTACCTGGCATCCCCAACCAGGGTGACCCGCCACCTGGCAAGACCAGACCGTACTACTCTGAGGCCACGTCCTCAGGGCCCTCACGGGCTAAGAAAAATCAAGCTGGTTCCACCCCCTCAGTAGCACAAGTCGCGAAGATAGTCCCAAGGACAGCTAGTCCTACCGCTCCTCAGCCACTGCCCGCTGCTGAGAGAAGGTTCTTTGCACCTCACTCTCTAGCCACTCACCACCACCTGATTAGAGAAATAGCAGCTTCCTTTCCAGACACCGCGGCAATGGTCCTTAAAGAGGCCAATTGTCCCATCCCAAAATCCTTTACAGCTAGGGTCAACCATCGCGACAAAGTCACCCTATTTGCCCTTGATCTCCACACTCCAGCCACCGCATACGCACCGTACTACGAAGATCTCTCCTACCATCTAAACAAAGCATACCCTGTGGGTGACAACCCTTACCTCTGATTCTGTCGTGCACCCAACAAGGTGCAGCTAGCGGTTTACTTCCTCCCCATCTCCTTCCTTCCTGATGATCAAGAGGACCTGTTGGGTACTCTGAGGGAAACTATCCTGAATGTCAAGGAGGTACGAATCCTCTCAGCATGATTCCTGGTTCAAGACGAGGAGATTCGCCTCTCCACGGCAAGCACCTCATGCATCATCACGGTTGCACCCATGGATATGGAAAAGATCATGGGCAGGAGTGTCCTCTCTCCCTCACGCTGCTGGATCGAAAGAGCCTTCTCAGCGAACAAATTCACAAAGTGTAAGAACTGCTGGGGCTATGGCCACCAAGCACCCAGATCCAAAACCGACCACCCGGTGTGCCTGATATGCACCCTCAGCCACATAACGGTGACTCACCACTGCCAAAACCCGACATGCTACAAAGGTGGCAACCTCAAACCTGTGGCGTACGGCTGCCCCACATCTGTCCCCTTTTGTACCAACTGTTCCTCTGCCTACCCAGCCTTCGACCAATCATATACCAAATGACCAAAGCCCCCTCCCTTGCCCTCCTCCGAGTCCCCTTCCCGCAGGGAAGAAGGAATGGATACACAGGACGATAGAGAAGAGGGTCCTTCTAACAGACCGCCTCAGCCCCAGAGCCTTGTTCTTTCTATATACCTAGGAGATGGTCTCGCCACCAGAGCCCACCCCAGCCTCCCTTTCTCAACCCCCTTCCGAAGACCTGGTAGTGTCTTTCCCATCCCGAGGACTCTATCGTGCCCCCAAGGAACTGACCCCTCCCATATCTAGGAGGACATCACACCCACTCCAGCTTCCAAACCACCAGCAGGTTCGTCCCGTTGATGCAAGACAACCACTCTACTCCCGTTCCTTTCCCCGTTTCTCCTACTTCTCAGCAGAGCACCAGCTTGTTTTCCCTCATTCAACACAACTTCATGGGTAGCTGGAATGTGTTTCTATCACTCTTTAATTCTTTTGTTGCTTTGTCCTCCCCTCCTGTGCTTGTTGCTCTTCAAGACCCTCCTTTCTTTCGGGGAAAACTCCCACAATTCTCGGGCTTCAAGTGCGGTTACCCCCTGACGGTGCTCGGGGAGAAGCCATGGGTGGCGGTGTTTACACGTTGTTACTTTTTTGATGTTGTTTGTTTTGTTCCTGTGTATTTTGACAGCCCTGCTCTCATGGCAGTGGATGTCTATACCCCATCAGGCCTGTTTGACTCCTCCCATAAGAAATTTCGTTGGGTCAACCTTTACTCCCTTTGGACCACTTCGTCACTCTACCGCTCTGTTTCCCCAGAGGAAGCTTCCCCTGATCTCGATTTCCCCATCCTCGTGGTAGGTGATTTCAATATCCACCACCCACAATAGGATCCCAACTGGCCTCTTAGGAAAAGCGAGATCCGAACCTCTACTCCATATGCAGAGATGTCGCAAGAAGGATGTTTCTCCCTCTTAAATTCTCCTGGAGTGTTTACTCGATTCTCACTAGGCTAAGACCATGAGCCGTCTGTACTTTACTTGGCCTTCACAAACCAGCATCTAGTGCACTTTATGGAAACATGGGATGCATTCCTCCAGTCTACCAGGTCAGATCACGTCACGATATCCATAACACTGACGTCTTCTCTTCTCTTCCCCCCCAGCTCACACACACTGGAAGGCTACCGACTCGACCAAGGTCATGGAGGACCTCGGCTCCCTCACGATTATGCCACCTCCACCCCTCCCAACTCAGCAGGCACTTAGCACATGGCTCGACATCAAGCTTGCCAGGATATGGTTAGTCCTCGCCAGACATACGCCGCTGAAACAACCCACAACAAGGTCAAAGTCTTGCTGGTCAGACACCTTGTCTGACATGGGGAAAGTCCACCATTCCAGAGCCCAAGAGGCCCATACATCCCCTTCTAATAACACTCGAGCCTCTGCTCGCTAGGCCAAAAATGCCTACTTTAAAGCTATCAAAAAGGCTAAGAAAGAGCACTGGTAACGTTTCCTTGAGAGTGCTACCCCCCAAAATGTGTGGACGGCCAAAGCATTTGCCTTCGGAAAGCCCCCAGAGCGGTGCCCATTCCTCCCACAAGCAATGTCACCCATAGAGCTAAATGACGCCCTGCTTTCCCACTTCTTACCTCCCTGGCCCCCCACGTCCTGCCCACCTATTCTCAGGGCCTTCAATGATGCACCCCTTAATGGCAGAAGAGATAGCGGCGGCACTCAGTAAGTCCTCATCCTCCTCGGCCCCTGGTCCCGACCTTTTTCCATACTCAGTCTGGAAGAAGGTTAACATAGCCCATCCCTCTCTACTAGTTGAGCTGCTCTCTCCGCCAGTCTGTTTCAGATTCCACCCAGCATCACTCAAGATGGCGAACAGAGTGGTCCTAGATAAACCAGGCAAACCCTCCTACAATACACCTACTTTGTTCAGAATAATTGTCCTCCTTAAAACAGTCTCCAAGATCATGGAGAGGATAATCGCAAATCACCTCTCACCCTTGGCTCAGTCGTTGGACCTGCTACACCCCCATCAATGCAGCTCCCTTCCGGGTCTTAGCACTTTTGATGCCTGCGTGACTCTGGCTCACAAAGTTCAAACACTGAAACAGCCCCTGCTGGTTGCGTCCACCTTGTTTCTTGATATCAAGGGAGGCTTTAACAATGTCTCTCGGAATGACCTCTTCCATAAGCTGCGTTCAAATGGCATACCTCCATACCTCTGCTCCTGTATTAGGTACTTCCTGACATGAAGGCAATGCCATCTTGTTTTTCAGGGATCACTCAGGGTTTTGAAATTCGTTCAGGTTGGCACACCGCAAGGCTCGCCAATATCACCTCTTCTGTTTGTTATCTATGTCTCATCCCTCCATTTTCCGGTACCGTGGTGGTTAATCCTGTCCTATGTGGACGACTTCGCGGTGACTGTTGCCTCCAACTCCTGCAGGAGAAACGTCCAACACCTCCAACATGTAGTCAAGATATTGACTCAAAGGAGTAAGCGTCTTGTGGTCTCCTTCTCTGTACCCAAAACTGAACTCATGCACTAGAGGATGCCAAGACAAAGGGACCTCGCATCCACTATCTCAATCATTATTGATGGACTCCAGTTCCGCCCCTCTGGAGTGGTCCGTTAGCTTGGTCACTAGTTTGAGCCAGCCTCTTGTTTTCTCCGCTAGGCTAGCAGCACCTACTTCTTGAAACATTTGGCACTTGCCCAAGGGGCCTTCTCCATGCTTAAGAGGCTATCTGGTCCTAGGAAGGGGCTCACGACCTTCCTTTGACACCGGCTAGCGTTATCACTCCTCGCACACATACTCCTCTTTGCAGTAGATCTCTTCTCACTATCTTCAACAATGACCGACAAGCTTGCTCTTTTTTGTAGACAGATTCAACGTTGGGTTACCAACTGCTTCTCTGAAACTCCTACCAGTATCCTCCCCTGTGAGTCGGCCCTTCCTCTAATACAATGCCTCATTGAACATCGACAGCGCCTAGCGGCGCTGAAAATGGTGTTCCTCCCCCCAGAAAGAAACCTGGCAACTGCATGGCTGCACTGCTCCTTCCCTACAGCCTCTTGCTACCACTCTCCAGAGGACCACCATGCCTTGACGGTAGGGCCTACGCCGGGCTAGAGGCCCCTGAATGGGAAAACGCCCAAATCATCGCCTCCAGTAAGGAGGCATCTCCCACTTGACGCAATAGCCCACCATGTGGGCCAGCTTGTCAGTTATCTTTCTCAGGTCCTACCACCATCGCCTTCCCTCTTCCCTGAGCCCTTATCCCCTGCGGCCTCTGGCAACCCTCCCTTTCCAGCCCTGAAGAGAGGATGTCGTCAGTTCCTCCTAAATACTTGGACCAAACAATACCCACCTCCTCCCCGATAGGTCTACTGGCCCACTCTCTTGCCTTACCCCTTCATGGGCTTGGGGAAATTCATAACGGGTAGGATCCACCAGCTGAGGTCAGGAAAGAGCTACCTGGCAGGCTACCGCTCATGGAGAGATCTGGATGCCCTCGACACGTGCCCCTACGGTGAGGAGGAACATGAGTCCTTCCACCACGCCATTGTTGAATGCCTCTAGCATAAGAGAGCCAGAGATACCCACCTGCTGGGAGTCGAGTACATTGACGAAGGGGAATCCATCTGAATATCACCACAAGTGCTTCACGGCCTGCGCGCCTACCTCGCCGCAACCTTGATTGATTTCCCCCCAGACATGTCTGCTCTTAGGTACCTCCCCTGCGGGGCCCGACCAGTCGGAAGACCTATTTCCACACTTGTTTCCGCGCCGTTGGCTTAAGCAGTTGGTGAAAGTGTACTCTTATGTTTCCTTGCTTGTAGGATTTCTTTTGTTTAGTTTGAATGTTTCACTTCTTTTTTTTTTTTTTTTTTTTTATGATCATGTATTCATTGTTTAGGTACAAGAACTCGCATGCAGCGGTAGCTATGGTGTAAAGAAAACCTTAATCCCAAACAACCAAGACAAAAGAAACCAAACCAATGCCTCCAAAAAAGGGCGAACAATCCATATCGCAAAGCGCATAGTAGCTTACTATAAAGGGAAACATTCAAACTAGGCTTAAAGCGAAATCCTACAAACAAGGAAACCAACCAAGTGTGCCACCTACTCTAGCCTAGGATAAAGAGGAGGAGCTGAGGGAGGAGAGGGGCTGCCCGACGGGGCGAGTCCTAGAGGGGGGGTCTCTGAATGGGGGCATGTCCGGGGGGAAGCCGGTTGAGGCGGCGGAGCTCTACCTGGAAAGAACATGAAGCAGTGCTGCAGAAGACCAGATGGGCTCCCCCTCGTTCAGGCACTCAACCCCCGGGTGGTAGGCGTTTCTGGCTCTTGCGTGGGAGGGGCAGCTGAGAATAGTATGGTGGAAGGACTCGGGTTCCTCCTCGAAGTAGGAGCAGGTGTCTGGGGCATCTGAGTCCCTCCAGGAGCGGTGGCTGGCCAGGTAGCTTTTTCCTGACCAAATCTGGTGGTTGCGCCCTGCCACGAACTTCTCCAGCCCCATGAAGGGGTGGGGCGACAGTGTGGGCGAGTAAATGTAATGGGATGGTAGTGGGTACTGTTTGGACCAGACATTTAGGAGGAACAGCCGGCAACCTCTCTTAAGGGCTCGAAAGGGGGGGTCTTCAAGTGCCTGTGGGGGCAAGGGTGAAGGGAGGAGGGCAGGTGATGCTGATGGGACTTGGGAGAGAAGTCCAACAAATTTGACCACTCTGTGGGCTATTGCATCAAGCGGGAGATGCCTCCTTACAGGAGGGGATGGTTCAGGGGTTTTCCAGCTCAGAGGTCTATAACTGGAGTAGGCCCTACCATTAAGGCTCCGTAGTCATCCGGGGAGCGGTAAGAGGATATCGTAGGAAAGGAAGCGTGCAGCGGTGGGGTAGCTGGTTTCCTTTCTGAGGGGAGGCATACCATCCTCAGCGCCGCCAGTCATTGGCTGTGTTCAATGAGGCATTGGACTGGAGAAAGAGCCAATTCCCATGGGAGGATCCCAGTGGGGGTCTCGGAGAAACAGTTGGTGACCCATCGCTGGACCTGTCTCCAAAAAACAGCAAGACAGTCTTTCATTGTAGATGAGGGTGAGAATAGGTCGGCACCAAAGAGGAGTATGAGTGCGAGGAGGGATGACGCTAGCCTGTGGAAGAGAAAGGGGGCGAGCCCCTTAGTACGACCCGATAGCCTCTTGAGCATGGAGAATGCACCCTGTGTACGTGCGAGGCGCTTCGAACAGTGGGTATTGGTAGCCCATAAGAGAGAGCAAGAGGCCGGTTCCAACCAATGGCCCAGCCATCAGACCACACCAGAGGGGCGGAAAAGGAGTCCATCAATGACGATGGGGAGAGCGGATGTGAGGTCCCTTTGCCTGGGCGTCCTCCAGTGCATAGGTTCAGTCTTGGGTACAGAGAAGGAAACACCAGGCCTCCTCCCGCTCTGAGTCAACATCTTGACCAGGTGTTGGAGGCGTTGGACATTCCTCCGGTAAGAGTTGGAGGCAACAGTAACCGCGAAATCGTGCACATAGGACAAGATAGGTCCGCGCGGTACTGGAAAGTGGAGGGACAAGATGTAGATAACAAATAAGAGAGGAGAGATTGGTGAGCCCTGCGGGGTGCCCACCTGAACTGATTTGAAAACTCTGGGCGAACCCTGGAAGACGAGACGGCATTGCCTGTCTGTCAGGAAGGACCTAATCCAAGAGTACAGATACGGTGGTACTCCTTTCGAGCACAGCATGTATAAGCAGTCATTAGGGGAGACATTGTCAAAGCCCCCCTTACTACCAAGGAACAAGGTGGATGCCACCAACTGGGGGCGTCATAGTGTCTGGACTTCATGGGCCAGAGTTGTGTAGACATCGAAGGTGCCGGGTCCCAGAAGGGAGCCGCATTGATGTGGGTTGAGAAGGCCAAGAGATCTAGCCAGTGGTGAGAGGCGATTCGCTATTATCCTTTCCAGGATCTTTGAAACTGTCTCCCGGAGGACAATTTTAGGGAAGGAGGCAGGAGTGTCATAGGAGGGTTTGCCAGGCTTGTCTAGGACCATGCCATTCGCAATTTTGAGTGAGGTCGGGTGGAAACCAAACAAGACCAGCGGAGAGAGGAGCTCAACCAGCAGAGAGGGACGGGATACATTAATCCTTTTCCAAGCAGACTACGGGAACAGGTCGGGACCAGGGGCCGAGGAGGGCAAGGACTTGCTGAGTGCCATGGCAATCTCTACCACCAGCAAGGGGGGTGCATCTTTGAATGCCCTTAGGATAGGCGGGCCGAAAGCGGGAGGTTTGTGAGAGAAGAAATGGGAGAGGAGGGCTTCGTTTAGCTCCATTGGTGATTTTGCCTATGGGAGGAACGGGAAACGTTCTGGGGGTTTGCCGAAGGTGAACCTCTTGGCTATTCACACATTTTGGGTGGTTGCACTCTCAAGGAACCATGTCCAGTGTTCCTTCTTAGCCTTCTTGATAACCTTGAAATCGGCCTTCTTGGCCAAGCGAGCAGATGCTCAGGTGTCATTCAATGGGGATTTTCGGACCACACGGGCACGAGAGTTTGAATGTTTCCCTTTTTTTTTTTTTTTTTTTTTTATAATCATTTGGTTACTTGTTTAAGGTATAAGAACATCGCATGCAGCGCTAGCTATGGGGTTAAGAGAACCCCGCCACCCCGGACCAAGAGAAAACCCGTACCCCCAAGACCCTCTGGTATGGGCCCAACGGTACACACTCCAAGGGCGATCAACTCAGGTGCCCAGCCCGTGGGCCTCACGGCTTGAACGCAAAAGGGTCTCGCCTAGAAGCCAATCAAAAGCCCAAGAAGATTCCTCGCATGAAAGAAAACTCCACCCACTAACTACACGTAGCCAACAGGAAGGAAACCAAACAAGCTAGGCAGGAAAGCATAAGGAAAAACTCCATCCTGTAAACTACAAGACCCATAGAGCCACAAAAGAAAACAATCAATGCTCACTGTATGACCTGATTTGCCATTATTGAAAGAACTGCCCCCGAAGTGGGCGGCCGGCGAAGAGCCCTAAGGCCGAGTGCCCCCAACCAGCTAAGCCACAGAAGTAGTGCAATACCATGACCCGCGAATCGATAACAGAGCCACGGTGCTAGGCCCAAGGAATGGATGTTTGGCAGAGGGGATGCCGCCCAGCAGTAGGATGCCAGCCAAAAGGAGGAGGTAGTAGAGTACCAGCTAAGGAGGGAAGGCAGTAGGGTGCCAGTCGACGCGAGCGAAGTGGAAAGTGGAGGCAGGACCAAAGGCCCCAGAGCAAACCCGACCATAGACCGAACCGACATATTACCATATCTCTCATGTAGTCCCTTGTTTTCTGAGAGATAACGTCACTTAGTGGAAGGGATCCCATCGGTGGCAGGGAGATGGAAGGGCGAGGTGAGGAAGGCAACCAAACTTGAACCGAATGACTAGGAGGGTATGGTCAAATCTCACCGTGAGACAGACCCCGAAGTTACTGGCCGAGGCGTTCCCCAACGGGGATCATGCAAGTAGGGAGAAGGACGTCCACCACTGCGAGTGGCGTCCGGAATCGAAGAGAGGAAGGCGACCGTGCCAAAGCTAAGCGAGCTCCTATTAGCAAGACAGGACTACTGGGCGAGCCCAGATAACTCACCTATCAAGCAGACAAGAGACAAGCGAGGCCAAAGCAGGAGAGGATGTTAGAGTTAACCGTGCCCCTAGGCAGGAACCATCAAGGGGGGGGAGGGGAGTGGGAGGGTCCACGATAGTGGACGTGGTGTTGCCAAACTATGTGGGAGGAAAATAGGAGTGACGGGGTGTGTTGAATATTTGCCTTTATAGTTAGCTATTTATACCACGTGCGATATGGATTGTTCATACTTATTGGAGGCGATAGTTTGGTTTCATTTGTTTTTGTTTACTTGGGATTAAGGTTTTGTGTACGCTATAGCTACCACTGCATGCGAGTTCTTGTACCTAAACAATGAATAACTGATTATAAGAAAAATAAAAAAGAAAAATAAAGAAAGTACTGGTCTACTTGCCCAACCTTCATCTGCAGTTTCGTCCATTTTCTCAGAGTACGGTCCTGATCAACATGAGCACCAAGGCTTGTCATTAACCACTTCGTAAATCGTTCACATGTGTAAAGCTCCTGGTTGGGATCAAACGTCAGATCAACCCCGTGAGTACCATCTTTACTGATGGATAGGGGTACGCCCATGTACCAGGCTTTGGTAGTACCTTGAAGAAGAGGGATAACCAAGCTGATTTTGTTTTTATCTTCCGTGACCGATTCCGGGAAGTACTCAAACTTGATTTCCACATCACTAATGAACCGCTGAGCATCCGTTGTATCTCGCTTGAAAGGAGCTACATCATTTAATCTTTCAGGCATTTTTGGCATATTCTTGCGAGAGTGGAACAACCTGTCCTCCACTAGTTAGTTCTTGGCGATGGGGAACAATACTTCTTTTCTTCCCCTATTTCATTCCTTAGTCTTATGATAGCATGAGGTATCTGCGTATGTTACCGATAGTACAAGACCTCTGTCTTCTATTGGGAATGCCTATCGTAAGCTTTCTCTAACTCTTCTTCGTGAAGAGCTCTCCTTGGGGTAACCATACCATTGAAATAAAGATTAAGATCGTAAAGGTGTTGTCTATTCATTAAGGTAATATGTCAGAAAAGTACTTAGAATGAAGCATAAGGAACCTATCCTGCACGGCCATATCGGACTCCTTATATAGTGCTCTTCCCGCCCGTAGTCATGTGACCCAAAGAGGTCACCTGTGTACAACCAAATCATGACAAACTAGTCATGTGACCAAAGTGGTCACATGGTCAAAACCCATGACCCCGTAGTAAGGTCATGTGCGAAAACTCATAAACCAATCATAGTGCAATAAATCAATCATATGACTCGACTGAGTCCTATGTGTGAAACCCATGACCTCACCATGAGGTCATGTGCAAAACATAAGTCATATGCACAAGGCACACGCGCAAGTCTCACTCGCAAGGCATACTCACTAGGCGCATGTCTCATGACTCATAATCAAATTATGTGTGAAATATAACATAATATGTTAAATAACATAAATGAGTCATGTGAAAGCCTTTTCCTTACTAACCTATATTCGTGACATTAGCTCCTCTCCCCCTAAGGCTGAGTCTCCTCTGGCATTATCTCCTAGCTTTAATAGTTCACATCACACTGAACGCAGGGATCTCTGAAACCTATTGAGCTTGTCCTCCACTTCCAGCCATCTAACGCTTACCGTTTTCCGGGGGACATTTGCCATCTCGATCGTATACTGCCGGGCATCATTTTGCTGCCTCAGCTCTGTGATCATTTTATCTTTTGCCAAAATTGTGGTCACGGCTTGGCACTGTTGTTCTCGGAGTCCCCGGATTTGCCATTTTAGGCTTCTGGTATCCTGCTCCATTTCCGTGGATGTATTTTGGGCTCTCCCATTGGTGGCCGTCATCCTTGAGACCCTAGCCCTTTGTCATATAGCGGCATCATTTCCGTGCAACTCTTTCTTTATTCTCTCCTTCTGCTGGTAATATCTCGCAGTGATTTTCTTCATCCTGTTCATCTTGCACGTGTTGATGAAGCACTGTTTCCACTGCATTAGGGCATGGTCTGGGTGCCGATCAAACTTTTTGTATTCTCTCAGGAACCATCCCAAGCTCTCTTTGCCACAATAATGTGTGGGATATCCATCATCGTGCCATACCCTCTATGACCTGGCTTTATTCTGTGCTTGTTTTTCCCTTTCTCAGAGTCCTTCATTGGTTGGTCCCATGAATGAGTATTTGTGGCTGGTGGGTGTAGTTTGGTGGGGGCTATCGCCCCAGCCCTCATGTACTTGCAATTGTGCGGCAGGTTTTTCCTCGCATTTGTCTTCGTTGACTGTGCTGGTGAACTGGGCCAGGCTTTCGTGGGAATCGCTAGTAGAAGGTTGTGATGGCATCTTGCACATTTATGAAGTTCTGTACGTAGTACCACAGTTTATCGTGTTTGGGCGAATATCCCCTACACTTGGCTCAGTATTGGCAGTGACTGTGGCAGAAGGCAGAATCAACAATTTTGTTAAGCTTGTATTCTGGTTCTCCGTCAAGTTCAATCAGAGGTGGAGGATTAATTGTTTGTTAGGGAAACTTGTTGTTATTGTTCAATTCGAGGAGCAAGATGTGGAATGTAGTGTGTATGCGCATCAAGGGTGGAAGGTTGAGTTTTAAGCTCGGCTGCCCACCCTTTCCAGTATCCTGAATGTTCTGCTTTTCTTGTAGTCTAATTGCTTTAATGGTCAAGTCATATGGATATTGCGTGGCATTAGCCATATCATATCTCGCGGTTGTATATTTGGATCCAGTCTTGGGTGTTTATTGAATTGTTCTTTTTGCCGTTGTTATGCTTGCCTCATTTCGTATTGTAAGGTCTCGTGTAGTTTTCCCATATCTGTTTTTTCCGGTATTATACCGTTAATTGTATGATAGGTGGTCTGACTTTGTAGATGGTGTCGATAATTCACCAAGAATGGTGTTGTACTGCTTGTTTCTTATTTTCCATTGTTGTATGTGAATTTGGCCATTCATAGCAATTTGTACCAATCATCTTGTTGTTAATTGAGGTAAGCCTGTAAATATTGTTCCAGTGTCGTATTTACCCATTCCATTTTTCCCTCCGTTTACAGGTGAAATGATGTGCTCAGCCTGTCTCCTATCCTGATTTCGCTGGTTAAATCTTTCCATAATCCTGATGTGAGTAATGTTCCTCGGTCGGTCATAATATTCATTGGGGTACCATGAAGTCGGAAAACTTCTTGCAAGAATGTTTGTATAAAATCACTGGTGTCCATATCTGTTCTAACCAGAATTACGTGACGCTTTTTGGTCAGGTGATCCACCACTACAAGGATATTATCGCAATTTTCCGATACTGGGAGGTCCATGATAAAATCGATAGTAATTGCTTCCTATGGTTGTTCGGGAACATCCTTCGATTTCAGCAATTCATATTGTGCATGTTTAGCTGTTTTTGTCTTTTGGCATAAGTGGTAATTTTTGACATATCTTTTGACATCTTCTCGCAATCTGGACCAATCGAATGACCTTCTGATGAATTCTCTGGTTTTAGCCAATCCTCAATCTCCTGCCATTTGGATATCGTGATGTTGTCATATGATGTCTGTTCTTATTTTTTCTTCTTCTGGAATCCCTTGTTTTCCATTGTACCACATGTTTCCGCCCTCCCATTGGCATAATCCTAAACCAATTCCCTTCATCTCCTTTTTTCCTTCCTTTAATGCTTTTCTTATTCTGTAAATTGTTTTGTTGTTTTCGTTTGCCTTCTCGATTTCGTTGTCATCTATTGATGTGAATTGGACAACCTCTATTACCTGGAAGTAGGTTTTCGGCAATAGTGTTCTTATTTATTGTTTGATTCATTCCTCTTCTTTTGTTTGTGGTTTGTGGCTTGTAATCCTTGTAAGAGCATCTGCCTTTCCGCTATCTTTACCTGATCGGTACTTGATTTTGAAGTTGTATTTGCTTAGGTGTTCTATCGACCTTATCTGGCAGTTGTTCAGTTCCTGCGTAGTCATGAATACGACAAGATACTTGTAGTCAGTTGGAACTCGGATCGGATAGTTGTTGTTCAAAATGTATCTCCTGCATTCATTTAGGGCTGGAACCATCAGTAATAGTTCTTTAGTCGCAATGTCGTAGTTGTACTCTGCTGGGGTCATTATCTTGGATCGGTAAGACACTGGCCTCCATTTTCCGTCTTCACATTGTTGCGATAGTATGCCTGAGCATACATATTTTCAGGTCTCCATTTTGATCATTGTTTGTCCGTTTGGGTCGAAATGAACCAGTATTGTTGCTGATGTTATATGCGTTCATATTGTATCAACTGCTTTCTGTTCCGTTTCTCTCCCGTCCCTTTTCTTGTCTTTCTTTCTTAGGTTATAGAGTGGTTTTACAAGCCAGCTAAATCCCTCTATAAACCTTTGATTAAAGTTGCAGAATCCCATAAAGTATAAAATATCTGTTTGGTTGTTTGGTTTGGCCCAATCCCATATTACTGCGGTTTTAACTGGATCGACTGTGACCCAGCTTCGATTGATAACAAATCCGAGGAATTCCATTTCTTCTTTATGGAATTCGTGTTGTGTTGCTTTGATCTTCATTCCTGATCCTTGTATTGTGGCCATGATATTGCTGATATCCTTCTGGTGTTGTTGCATATTTTCCAACTAGATGAGTACATTGTCCAAGTATACGATTCAACATATATCAAGGTACTTATTGAGTACCTTGTTGATCCATCTTTGGAATGAGGCCAGTGCATTGGTTAACTGGAAAGGCATGACCAAGTATTCGAAGATTCCATATCTGGAGGCGAAGGTAGTCTTCCATTCGTCTTCAACCTTGATACGTATATTGTACTACATGTCCTTGATGTTGAGCTTGGTGAAGTATTTTGTGGACCGCAGTCTATGTAGTGCCTCTTCAATTAATGGTAGTAGATATCGATCTTTCTTGGTTTACTGAATTAAGGGCTCCGTAGTTTTATACTGAGTCTCAGTTTTCCTTCTTTCTTTTTGCCAAATAGTATTGGAGATCCTCCTGATGCAAACAAGTCTCTGATGCATCCTCACTTTAGGTTTTGCTCAATGTACTTTCTAAGTTCTTCGAGTTCCACCTCCGCTAGTAAGTATAGGTTCTTGTAAGCAATCTCTTTCGCTTTTCCCGTTTTCGCGTCTTTGTCTAGCTGAATTTCGTGATTGATTCCTGGTCATCGGGGTTGTAGCTCTATAGCTTTCTCTTCTTGGAATAGGTACATGAATTGATGCTATTCCTTTGGAATCAATTCTTTCCATCCCTGTTTGCTTTGTTATTTCTTGTCTTGGATTGCTAATTCTGTGCTAATATTTATTTTCGCTAGGACTACCTTTTCATCTTCGTATGTCCATTCCAGAATTCCTGTTGTATCTCCTCTACGGTAGTACTGTCTGAAGGGTTATGCTGTTAGCTCATTAATCTCGATTCTTTTTGTTGTATCATGCTGGTTTTGGTTTCTGCTTCCAAATCCCTTGTTTCCCCTTGTGGTTTCTTTCAATTGATCTACTTCATGGAGATCCTCTGTATTGTGTTTTCGATGATTAACTGTGTAATTCGATCGCCTTTGTAGATGTCATAGTCTGCTTGTGCCATGCTGGCTTGGACCACTTTGATTGTATCTGTATGGTCAGCGTCGATCACCCCAGCTATGGTCATCAGTCGATGCTTGACTGCTTGACCACTCCGTGGTACTATCTGTCCATAGGTGCCTTCTGGTAGTCCAATGGCTATTCCTGTCGCTATCATTGCCTACCCATTAGCAGGTACCTTGATTTCTCTGTTGGCATACAGGTCGTGTCCTGCTGCCCCTTTGGAACCCTTGGTAGGCACTTATGCCTCTTGGTATAGTTTTTGTATCCTGACTCTCTTATCTTGCCATATTTAGGCAAACTTTGCATGCAAATATTCTGCTTCCACTTCTCGTACTGGTGTCGAGTAGAGGACTGGCGAACTGTTGTGATATCATGCTGCACGTAGTTCACTTGTAAAGGTCATCTTGACCTCATTTCAATGGAATGTCGGAGTGTATTTTCATAACCATGGTATCCCAAAGACTATCTAATAGTTCTTGAGATCTGCTACTTAAATGGTTCCCATTTCCCTATAGCTGTCAATGTCTATAGGTACTGTCGCAGTATGGGTTATTGGACCCCTTGCGCTTGACTTTCCATCTGCTAGGTACACTCGTCTCTCATTCTTCACTTCTTTGGTAGGGAGTCGATATTTATTGGAAATCTCCTTGTCCATGAAATCTCCGGTTGCTCTCGAATTGAGCATTGCATCTATCATTGTTTCTTCACGTTTTTCATTGTATATCTAGGGCTTGATCATCACATGATCTTCGTCTTCTTCTCCTCTTTTTGTGTGTAGCGCCATGCAGTAGTTTGCTTGCTTGATAGGTTTTTCAGGTCCGTATCTTGTGTCTCTCAGACATCCCTTTACTGGGGACCCTGGTCGTTTTCTGCTGGTAAATCTTCTGCCATCATTTCCCGCATATTGCTCCTCTTTCGAGCTTGGAAGCAATTGTTTCCTGCAGCCCTAGTCGCTTGGTATCCACTGTCTGATCGTCTTCTGCATTCTCGTATCCAATGTACTCCTTTTCCGCACCTCCAGCAGAGTTTCCCATGCATTCTTCTCGTATATACTTCCTTCAACAGGTTTAGAGCAGGTCCTGCTCTTCAGTTGGCCAACTCCATTAGTTCTCCTAGTAATTATACTGTGCTTTCTCCTCCAGCTACTTGCTGTTTGAAGGTTCCACCCACGTTGCTGGATGACTGGGCCACCTTGTGTGCTATCGCGTTTTCCGAGTTCTTTCCAACCATGTTTTGTTTGCTTTCCTTATCGATTGCCGATCTTGCAAATCATTCTGCTGTTGTGTAGTGCAAGTCGGAGATTCCCCATCCCTCTTAGAGTCTCTCACTACAGTTCCTTAAGAGGATGATGTAGAGAGTAGTATATTGAAACTCTGCTTCGTATTCCAGTAGTCAGCATTTGTTCCAGTATTGTAACTGGTACGTGTACTTGGTTATTGGTTTTGTTTTATGTTTTGTTTTAAGTATCGCTTTGATACTTGCTTAGTTTTAAGTATCGTTTGATACTTGGTTTTGTTTTATGTTTTATTTTAAGTATCGTTTTGATACTTGCTTAGTTTTAAGTATCGATTGATACTTGGTTTTGTTGTATGTTTTGTTTTAAGTATCGCTTTGATACTTGGTTAGTTTTAAGTATCGTTTGATACTTGGTTTTGTTTTATGTTTTGTTTTAAGTACCGCTTTTATACTTGGTTAGTTTTAAGGATCGTTTGATACTTGGTTTTGTTTTATGTTGTGTTTTAAGTATCGCTTTGATACTTAAGAAGGTTTACCAAAGTGTATCGATTGATACCTTTGATTAGTTTCGTTCATGTTAAGACATGAACAGATTTGTGTATTTAAAGACCGCCTGTTTCTACGATAGAAAGGGCAGACTTCGTCATACAGTATTTCAATATACTTGGTTGAATGGTTACTTCTTTGTTCCTCAGTACACCCTCGAAGCCTCCTTTAGTTCTCAGCTCTCGCCTCCTCTCTGGAAGAGCAGGCCACCTGCCAACTATCGTATCATTACTGATAACGTGATTAGCACCTTGCAAACACGTTACAAGTATGATGAAAAGGTCTGTCTTCGTGGTTGGAGTTACTCCAGCTTTTGCTTGTGGTCTCCTTAGCATTGGGATCTCTGAATTGTGCGAAGAGTGTTCCCTTGTATTCTTCGTATCTGATCCATTCTCTCTGCTTGCTTTTATCTTGGAAGTGCATGATCAATTGTCTTGCAAGTCGTCTTAGTAGAGATTCCACATAATGAATCTTGATCTCATCGTACAGTTCTCCAAATCCCTGGACAGCAAACTACCCTTCGAATTCTCCCAGGAATATTAGTCGGTTATCTTCGGCTCCTTTAAATGTGTAACGTTGTTTTGCTTTTTGTCACTGAATGGCTGATGGCATGGGTTGCGCTGATACCGATATTCTCTCTGGTTGTGGGCTTCCTACAGGAGAGCTATCGGCTGGTGATTCTTTCCCTGTTGTAACTGGGCTTGCTGGCCTTGAGGGCTCGGCTGAAACATGATTGAAGGCGTCGTACAATTCCCCTACGCTAGGGTTTTGATTGGCAACAGCGATATTTCCATCTCTATCTAGTTGTAGGATGCCATCTTGTATCATTTGGTGTCGTACTAGATGTTACTTTGTAATGCAACGATCCCTCCTCTGATAGTTAGTTCTTGGCAACTGGAAACGAGACTTCTCTGCTTTTGTTCTTTCTTTCCTTAGTCTTACGATAGCAGTAGGCCTGTGCTTACATTGCCGATAGTACAAGACCTCTGTGTTCTGTCGTAAACACGTATCATAAGCTTTCTGTAAGTCTTCTGTGTGCACAGCTTTCCTTGGTGTAACGATAATGTTGCAATAAAGAGAAAGATCGTAAAGGTGTTTTATATTCGTTAAAGTAATAAGCAGGAAAAGTACTTAGAATTCAATCAAATTGTATTTAAGCTCGTACAGCCAACACTTGCATACGACGAGCCCCTGCCGGCACCAGGATACCGCTAACTGGTATACCACTAATCATAAGCCAACCAGGTCTACGGTCGCGCACCTGCCACCCCCTAGTGATGCCCACACGAGAACTAATTACGAGACTATCAAACAACCCAGTGCCCTCCCTAGTCCAAGTCCGTAGCCCCTCTAGTATGAAGTCAACCAGCACTAAACATAGCCGAAGCCAAGCAAAAGACAGACCCAACCAGGTTCCTTGTCCAACAAAAAATAAAATCCCTACTGCCCGGTCTGAACACTGTCTCGCAAAACTTCCACTACAATAGAAAACCAACAACAACGAATACAAATATACACTACAGGCAACAAACTGACAGAGAGGAGGTGACCAACATGTCCACCTCGCGCATCCGCATGCCTGGCCGTCGACCTTATGAACCCGCTTTCCCAAGTGCTTCTGAAGAGCCTAATGGTGAGGAGAACCTGTACTTGCTGCCTGTCCCCCAAATCAAAATCCATAAACAAAAGAAATACATAGAGGTAGTGACAGACCGAAATGGTCAGTGGGGCCTATCTTCCACCTACGGTACCTTGCCCCCACCAGCCATGACTGCCGCCAAACCAAAGAAACCTAACAAACTCTACAACATCCAGCAAGTAGAACCCAAACAAGTCCAACCAAGTAGTCGCAACGCATTATCCAAACAGGTGGACATCAGCCAAGCTGGGTCATAAGGGAGCTTTACAGCACTGAGCAGCTTCACCTTAACAGCCCTAGCAGGCCGGAAACACTTAATTTGATATCGCCCAACTTGACGCATGCCTGACCAGTGCTCACAGGTGCCTCTCCCCTCCCAATCAGCCCCTCCCATACTCTACGCACCACACACCATACAGCCCATCCAGTCCCTTCAGCCCCTCAGACAGGTCAACCATCCACTAGCAACAGGACAGCTTATACCTAGTCCCGACAGACAGCCACAGGTCTTAGCCACCCAACAGAGCCATCACGGTCAACTCCATACCAGCCGAGGGGGGCCCACCAGCGTAAGCTGGGAGCCAAAAAGACAAGAAGCACCAATACCTGAAAGCACAGGCACCAGCCACACCATCCAACCCAGCCGAACCAAAGTCTAACCTCGTTGGGAAAGAGTAAGCAGAGCTAGCCAAAGTCAGCCCCACAGGTCTAGCAACTGCACAGGCCAAATATTGGGCAAGAGGCAAACCCAACCAATGCGACAAGAAGGGAGAGGTAAGAGAAACAGAAGCAGTCAAACAAAAGGTACACTTCACTTGCAATGAGTGAAGCCACCAACCACAAACCACTACCAACCCAACCCAACGCACAGACAACGTGAGTGTCTGGCAGCTAATCGTCCCACACCACCCCAGGTAGCCATAGAGAACCACACCAGTGGGCAGAGTGTTTTAGGATCAAAACCATCCCCACCAAGGCAGAGAGGATACACCTGACTGTACTACCGTAAATGCCATAAGGATAAAAGCTCCAAGGGAATGGCAATAAACAACATCATAGGATTTCCAACCATAGAAACATGTAGTAACGGGGAGGGGGGGGGCCGGTATAACACTTTGATACTTGGGAAGGTCGTTAGTCTAACCCAAGGGCGTTTTGTATCGCGAGAACTAAGGACTCCATTAAAACCCAACAAAGACATATGCTGGTCCACAGAACAACACGGGTGATCGCCACAAACACTATTTTCAATCCCCGCAATCGAACATGAAACCTGCGAGTAGACAATAGTCAGGAAGCAGTAGACATTTTCCCGAAAGAGGCTCATATGTGACCGTGATGAAGTGCTCGAAGTGAGAGCATCATGAGAAACCATCAAGTGACAAAATGAGAAGCAAACAAGTAGTCCGACATGCAATACCTAACAGACCTCAACACCAAAGACCCCAGGAACAACAGAGTCAACTCAGATATCTCCTCCAGAATCTAAGGCATCAAGGCCCATTATGAGGGTGAAAGAAATGCTCGTCACGAAGTGACAGCAAGGACGAGGAATAGTACTTAGATCGAAGAGTGAAGAACCTATCGCCCACCGCAGCATCAGCCCTCTTAAATAGTGTTCTTCCCGCCCGTAGTCATGTGACCCTAAGTGCTCACAGGTGTGAAACCAAATGATAATAAACTAGTCCTGTGACTAAATTGGTCACATGCTTAAAACCCATGACCTCATAGTAAGATCATTTACGAAAACTCATAAACCAATCGCAACATATTAAACAAGTCATATGACTCGACTGAGTCCTATGTGTGAACCCCATAACCTCATAAAGAGGTCATATGCAAAACATAAATCATATGTACAAGGCATACCCACAAGGCATACCCGCAAGGCATTCTTGCCAGGCACATGTCTCATGACTCATAATCGAATCATGTGCATAACATAACATTATAAGTCAAATGACCCAAATCAGTCATATGCGTGAAACAATAACATACCTATCACTCATAATCATCAGTCATATGTGTGAAACAATAACATACCTATGACACATAATCATGAGTCATGTGAAAACCTTTTCCTTGACAAGATATATTTGTGACTGAGAGCCTTTATCGCGGCTGGACTTAACAGCTCCTGGTGACCCACTCCGTGATAGCAAAGTCCACAGTAACCTGCACGCCTGTCAGTCATAGCTTCTCTTGTTCTTTTCAGACTATGTTAGCTTTCACCTTCCTAGGAATTCTGAAAAATTGGGTAAGGATTCGGCATATCCATTATCACTGTTACTGGAGGAACTGAAATCACCACGGTCTCCACTCTGTGATACCTATCAAAGGAATCCTCCCTTTCCTGTTTTCCTTCTTCTTGGACAACCACCCTCAGGTGAGACAAAGACATTGGAGGGGGATCAGGTAAAGGAGCAGCTGCTGTAGAACTCGCACTCTCTCTATCCCGACCCTAATAAACTGCTAGAATTTCAGACAGCTTTCCAGCAGTGCGGGAGGTCTCACATGTAACCATGAACCATAATAAGGACATTTGGACTGCTTCATCTTTGAACCTTTTTCCTCCAACCTCCAGTACACCTGATTTGAATGACTGTTTGGACAGTTGAGCCCATGTGTATCTCTTGGAAAGTAAGGAGCTTGCATGACTATACAACCAGCGTATCAGAAGGCTGTAACCCCGGGCGACAAAGGCCTTCAGACCCTTTCATCCCCCAGCGAGTTTCCTTCTCTGCCCTGCCATCTAAGGTGTTCAAAGAACATATTTGTATCACTATGTTTCCTGGGTACCCCAGATATAGTAGGCATATGAGGGAGAAGAGCAGGTTTAACAATAACAGGAAGATGCCCCAGCTTTGACAGGGACGTGTTCACTGCCAGTTGGTAAGGACAGTCAGGTAGAGTGATATTCGCAGATGGCATTGGTGTATCGTGGCATCTGGCAAGTCTAGCCGACCTTTTACTGGTTGTGGAGTTGAAGGAGGAACTTTGGATTTATCGATCCTATGACCAATATCATCTGAATGAGACCCCGTAGCTGGCCTGGGAGTTCCTCTGCTTTTCTGCTGAGATATTGGAGTAAGTGCTTCTTCGTACTGGGCCTAGAAGGGGGACCGATGATGAGAGACTAGTACTTGTAGCTGTTGACTCGCAATCTCTACACCTAATTCAGTCAAGTATGCCTGATATTGAGGGTTGGTCAACATAGTAGTTAACATTTCCAGATAGTTGACTTGTGGGTTCTTCTACAATAGAGGTGCTACAGTGAGGATTGTATTAATGTCATGATTGATCTGATGCCCAGTACGGGTAACCTCTTCTACTGCTGATATGCTCTTAGCTAGTGCACGGGTGTTACTGATCCACTGTATAAACATCCCCTGTTGTATACGCATATCACCCCAACGCCGCAGTACCCATTTCCATCCTAAAGATAGCCTGCGTTTGCTCACTCCAGTATTGCATCTATTTTTGAGCCTCCATCATCTGTTTCATAACATCAAGAAGGATATAGGATTCCCTGACTTCCCTAGTAAAATCCGGAAGGCTAAAAGCTTACATATGCCTTTCTGACGCTAGTGGAATCTCCAGCTTTTGCAGGATAAACAATTCCACTATGCCCATGGGGTCTTGGACTACGATTGCCTCACAATCATCTGAAAGATCAATGTTGGGATGATTATGAATAAGGTCTATGGGTTCCCAGCCAAGATCAGGGGCATCTGCAAATGCTTCAACTGGTAGTCACCATTGGTGGGATTCCACCACAGTGGTATCAAAGTGACTGGCTTGGTTCGACATAGTAATTTCTACCTGATGCT
Organism: Tuber melanosporum; assembly: GCF_000151645.1. Lineage (NCBI taxonomy): Eukaryota > Fungi > Ascomycota > Pezizomycetes > Pezizales > Tuberaceae > Tuber > Tuber melanosporum. Next base: position 306,456 of record NW_003299019.1, read on the forward strand.
TCTGGCACCAGACCAGCCACTCGTACTCAAACTATCTCAGCTCAAGGAGGTCAATACCAACAATTTTCAAGAGTACAGAGAGTTGAGCAAAGTTTTTGCTTAACGATATACTGTAACGTGAGCTCCCACTGGGAAGATAGATTCTAAAATTGCACCAGCACTGAATTGAATTCTTCTGCAAAAGTGAATAAATATAATAAATGTCAAAAGTCTGAACAGTAGATTTAGAAGAAACAAAATGCTAAAAGTTAATATCGTTAAGCCGCAGCTTTTACTCAATTAAGTCCTAATCTCAGTAGGGAGTTGATTGCTCGAGTAGAGGGGAACTCGTATATACCTAAGTAAATTTCATATACTGCCAGTAGCTCCTCGTCACTACTGTGTATTCGCGAGTACTCAACTCTCTTAGGCTACCTAGCGAACCTCCACGGGTTGGACCAAAGATCCTCCATAGCAAACTTGACTGCTCTCGCGGTTTGCTAGCATCCAGCCAATAGAACTATTTTAGCCGCTGCATTCAACTTGCAACCGCAGGAGTAAAACCCTTCATATCATGGACATGTCAGTGGCGAACAGCCATGCTCAAGTGGATGTAATACCAAATATGGAACTATCTACCCATATACACTTAGTCTTCTACCAGCATCCACCGTTCTTGAATATCTATCCACTTCTACTCTAGACCATATCATTCCAGATCCTTGTCACGTAGCTCCCCAGATATACCCCTTTGGAGGTTGACTACCAATAGGTGCTACCCACAGTCAATCCTCCTTGAGGTCGGTCTTATCGTGACCTTATACTAGTGTCTCAGAGTCCCTAATGATTCTCCAATACTAAGAAACCTTCAGGGCAACGGACTTCAGTCACCTCGGCTACTAGCCTCCGGTAACCTCACACACTACCTTAGACTTCAACGTAGTATTACTCCATCGGTTCTGCTCTGCCTTGCATGAAGCCACCAGGACAACATTCTTCAGGTTCCCCTCTACCTCCTCATATATCCTGCGGAAAACCTCTGATCGGACTGACTGCTGAAATGTATACGGTGTTACAGCAGCATCTCCACCTGAAGACATTTACTAGGCGTACAGCAACTCACTAGGCTGTAGCTCATGATGCCAGAGACTCATACTGGCACCGGAGGGGGGTGTTCGCCACCATACCTCCAAGTCACAGCTGGTTTGGAGCTCAACTGGTTGCGCAGGAGTGATGTGCACAACATGAGATTCCAATACCCTAGGTAGTTTCGTGTGATAAACAATCTAGTAACTTCCTCTGAAGTCCTGCATAATTAGTTACTTTTAAGGTAGGGTAACCTGGCTCCCTAGCAGGGTAACCCATAGCCTAAAGCAGGGTAACCTTGGTTTAAAGGTAGGGTAATAGTATACCGAGTTACCCTACAGAGTAGAGTAACTCTACCCAGACTCACAGTTGAGTAATTCAACGTAACTCCCAAATTGACTACTTAGGTTATCCTACTGAGTAGGATAACTGCTGCTCCTTACTATTATCCACATACTTCTTAGTATGGTATAGTATGTCTAACCGAGGTACCTAACCAACAGTACCTCTAGCCGGTAGACTCTCGTCTACCACCATTCCTACCACGCTAGTCTCTTGATACCGGTACGGGTATCTGTTTGGTCAACTGTAATAGTACTCTGTGGAGTCTCATTACATCGCTCCAAGATTCCTAGACAGTTTTTCTTCTCCTTCTTATGGCACTCCTCTGTTGTCTTCCCCATCTTCTTCTTTCCATCTTCACTCCTTCTCCACCTTCTTCTTCCGACTGAATAGACTTTCCTTTACCAACTCCTGCTACAGGTAGAACTACCCCCCTGTGACTGGAGAAGTTACCACTCCTGCACTGGAGGGAGTAGGCTGCCAATGAGGGGCAAGCTGGTTGTGCCAGCTTTTGTGTCATATCAGGGGGTTTTGGCTCTTTTGCCATCCTTTTCACTACCTCCGTAAATGAGACCTAAGTAGTAGGAGCCACTCCAGTTGTCATCTTTCCATTAGAAGCGGTTGCGGGTATTACTTCGGAAGAAATAGTAGGAATACTGTAGGACACAGTTGGAGGGGCAAGGAGGCAGGAGGACAACTTGCTCTGAAGGGTTTAAATCCCTTCTAGTTATTTGCCCCCAATATCAGTCTGTACTTCGGCTGCCCCTTCAAACAGATGGACCAGACTCTAATAGTTCACCCACCAATCTGGCCCTTTATTGCCAAATGTGGGGCCACTGTGCATCCAAGTCTAGACAACATGAACTGTATCATCCTCAATTGACCAAGATTCCAAGGAGAGGAGGGGTTGGTTGTTGTCCAAGCAGATGTCCTACAAACTTTCCAACTTGGACCTATATACAATACCTGAGTGTGGTTCAAGGGAGAGGGTCCCACTGGGGTCCAACATTTCGCAGACAACTGCCATGATTGAATCTGCCCAAGCCAAATTGACCTCGATAGCCTCAGGAAGGTATCTGGTAGTTCAACCTGCAGTGTGGTATGGGAGTTGCGAGAGATCCACAGGTGACCATCCAGGTACGGGTTAGGAGGAGACATACTACACACAGTAACTATTGACAAGGAAGAAGCCATTACCCAGGAGAAGGTAGGAATGCTGTCGCCTAAGACGGTCACCACGGAGTTGTGTCCGTCATCCAGGCTGTCACGAATAAGGCTTAGTAAAGAAAAGGTTTTCATATGACACATGAGGATGAGTCATATGTATGTTATTGTGTTACGCATATGACCGATTTGGGTGATATGATTTAGTATGTTATGATTTGTTATGTTTCACACATGACTCGAATATGAGTCATGGGATATGCGCCTGACGAGTATAACTTGCGAATGTACCTTGCAGGTATGCCATGCACATATGATTTATATTTTGCACTTGACCTCGTTATGATATCAGGGGTTTCCTGCATATGACACAAGCAAGTCAGATGATTTGGTTTTACACATATGACCACTTTTGGTTGCATGACTATAGGCGGGAAGAACACTCTATATGGAGGTCGATGGGGTCGAGGAGGATAAGTTCTTCACACTTTGTTCTAAGTACTTTTTCAGCTTCTTTCACTACGTGTCAGATGTGAAGGTTCAGTGTCACTCCTATCAGAGCCCTTGATGTCTATCTCACGATAGGCTTCCATTATTTAACTTCGAATACCTTTCATCGGCTTCTTTATTATACCTCCTCCTATGTTTGCTGAAAGTCCTTTCTTCCTTCTACGTATCCTTTTGGTTACTTACTATGGTCGCCTCCTCATGGTTGCGATGTCTAATCGAGCTTCTGTCCCCTCTGCCATGTCCACTCGATGTTCGTCAGTAGTTCTGCCTCGTACCATTGAGAAGAACTTTACCCTAGAGGCCAAAGCCTCTCGCCTTTAGCATCAAATCTCCGTCCTTTCTGAGCAATTTCATTGCGTTAAGAAAGTGATATCTACCTTGTCAGCTGCCCTGGCCTCTGAACGCGATACAGTTCGCAGTTTGGTCATGATTCTGGTGGCTGAAGCTCCTACTGTTATTCCCTCATTGCCTGTGCTCATGGTCGTCTAAGTTACTATGGTAGTCTTAGTTGAGGGGAGTGGGCTAGACTCTGAGAGTTCTCAGGGTCCCGCAGAGGAGCTCCCTCTGGGGAATGTTGCACTACCAGTTATCCCGGCCCCTCCTGTAGCTTCAGCGGTGGATGGTGGTGTAGGTGGACTGGTTCCTGATTTGTCGGGTCTGGTTAAGCCGCTGGCTCCTGGTACGGGTATGTTTGATCCTGTTGTGGTGGCACCAGTTTCACCAGTATCAACCCCCTTCGTTGGAGATGCTGCCTGAGTCCTCTGTGGCTAGGGCCATGGCTGGTCAGGGTAACGCCTTTAGTGGCATTCCCCCTGTGGCGCTGGGTGGTAATGAGGGTGGCCCGTCCACTCCAGTTGCTAGACATGCCCCTGGGGGTGGGAAGACGAAGAGAAACGAGAAGCGTGGAGTCTAACAAGACCAGACCTGACCTGTGCCTCCTGTCCCAGACTCGGAAGGGTCATTGCCTTCGCCGGTACGCACCGTGAAACCAGCTACTACAGAGTCTGCGGTGGGTTTGGCGTCTGCGGGGCCAGCTGAGAAGTTGGGGCAGGAGTTAAATACCTAGGCATGTTCAGTCAAGCGCCAAGGACTGGGGGACAATATCGTCCTGGCTGCTTCTGTCGATATTTTTGGCCTGCACTACCTGTGTGGTACTCTCCTGAATTTCTACGACGGTTCGTACCCACTTGGCTAGGGAGTCCTCGCCCTGTAAGTCGGTTTTCCCTCGTATCTATAAGCTTAGATATTGGATGTTTCTTTTGTTAGGGAATGGGAATGGGTGCCGGAGTAGTGGGTAGGGTCTACAGGGATCATTGAGGGGGGGCAGTGGGGCGTGTCTCTACTGTAGAGGTGGATATCGCGGGATCAGATTTAGGTGACGGTAGTGAATTTTTGTATTTTGTACTGGTAACTTGCCTGACGTGTAGGCTGGGCTGAGGAGGGGGTATTCTTTACTGTTAATTGCTTTGTATTTAGTGTTCATGTTAGGGCATAGCACGGGCATGTTGGAGGTACAGGGATGAAGGTTTAGTTAGTCCGTAGTTAGTAGTATGTGGGATGCGACAACCTAGGGGCCCGGCCCAGGGGCTCATCATATGCCAGTATTGTTGGTACGAGTTTAAATAAAATCACAATTAGATTGAATTCTAAGTACTTTTCCTACTTATTATTTTGACCAATATAAAACACCTTTACAATCTTTATCTTTATTGCAATGTTATCGTTATGCCAAGCAAGGTTCTTCACGAAGAAGAGTTAGAGAAAGCTTATGATCGGTGTTCCCAATAGAAGACAAAGGTTTTGTACTATTAGTAACGTAGGCACAGGCATAATGCTATCGTAAGACTAAGGAAAGAAACAAAAAAAGCAGAGAAGTATCATTCCCCGTCTCCAAGAACTAACTATCCAAGGAGGGATGGTTACATTACAAGTCGTCACCTAGTAAGACGCCAAACAATACAAGATGGTATCCTTCAACTGACGTAGGGATGCAGATACCAACATCGACCATTAAAACCTTAACTTAACAGGATTTAGCAACGGGCTAGATGACATTTCAGTAGAACCCTCATGGGCAGCAAGCCCAGTAACCCCAGAGAAGGGATCACCAGTCGATAGCTCTCTTGCAGGAATCCTTTGACGTTAAAGAATGTTAGAATCAGTGGTACCTGAGCCACCAGCCCCGGCCACTCCGGCACGAGGAACTAGCATACTTGGAATCACTGAGAATCTGTTTCAGGCATTTCTGACAGCAACAGGAGATACAGGACAAGGGAATATCGAACGACTGAAAGCAAAAGAACCTGACAAGTACGAAGGAGCCAAAGATAAGCTACCAATATTCCTGGTACAATCCGAAGGGTATTTTGCCGGCGAGGGATATGGAGAACACCACGATGAGATCACGATTCCCTATGTAGAATATCTACTAAGGAGACTTGTGGGACGATGAATTATGCCCTACCAAGATAGAGGAAAGCAGCCGGAATGAATCACATATGCGGAATTCAAAGCAACACTCTTAGCGCAATTTAGGCATCTCCACACTAAGGTGACAGCAAGACAAAAGCTGGAGAAACTCTACCAAGGCAAACAGACCTTCTGGGCATACTGGAATAAATGCCCACTATTGGAATACGAGGTGGAGTTTGATGATCCTACTTTCTACATTATTCTATTACGAAACAGTAGTGAGAGACTCCGAGAAGTACGGGGAATTTCAGACTTGCATTATACAACTGCAGAAAGATTTGCAAAATGGGTGATTGACAAGGAAAGCAAACTAAACATGGTTTGAAACAACTCAGAAAATACTATAGCACTCAGGGTAGCCCAATCATCCAGAAACATGAATGGAACCTTCAAACCACAGGCAGCGTGAGGTGACAGCAGAGTATTACCAGTAGGAGAACCAACTGAGTTAGACATATCAAAGGCAGGACCTACTCTAAACTTGTCAAATGAAGAATACACGAGAAGAATGAACGGGAAACTCTGCTTGGGGTGTGGAAAATCAGGGTATTGGATACGAGAATGCAGAAACCAACCAGACAGTGGATAACAAGGGACCAGGGCTGCTGCAAACAATCGCTTTCAAACCCAATATACGAGCAATATTTGCGAACTGATCACCGAAGATTCACCAGTGGAAAGCGATGAGGGTTGTCAGTAAATGGTGGTCAGCGAGACACAAGGTGCGCACCAGTAAAACCCATCAAATTAGTGAAATACTATATAGCACTACACACGCAACGGGGAGCAGAAGACAGAGATCATGTGATGATCAAAATGAATATATACAATGAAAAATGTGTAGAAACAACAATATATGCAATACTCAATTTGGGAGCAGCCAAAGATTTCATAGACAAGGAAATCGGTGACAAAGATGGCCTCTAAACTAAAAAAGTGAAGAAGGTGAGACTAGTCTACCTAGTAGATGGAACGCAAAGCGCCATGGGCCCTATATCCCATATGGTGGAAGTACCGATGGATATTGACAGCCATAGGGAAATGGTAACCTTCCAGGTAACAAATCTCAAAAACTATGAGATACTCCTAGGTATGCCATGGTTACAAAGACATAACCCGACAATCAACTGGAACAAGAATAAGATAACCTTCATAAGCGAACTATGTGCGACACAATGTCTGAATAGTTCACCTGTGGTCCATTCGACACCGGGACCAGAAGCGGAAGAACAAATCTTGTAAGCAAAGTTCGCTGAGATGCGGCAAGATAAGAGACTCTGGATACAAAAACTGGACCAAGGTGCAAAGGTGCCTACTAAGGGTTCTAAAGGAGAAGCAGGACATGACCTGTATGCCAATGAAGGATTCAAGATACTGGCCAATGGGCAGGAAACGATGGCAACAGGAATAGCCATCAGACTACCAGAAGGCACCAACAGGCGGGTAGTACCCTGTAGTGGTCTAGCAGTCAAACGTCGACTCATAACCAGGACAGGTATGATTGTGGCCCCCTTTACAGATGAAAGTAAACTTCTTTTGGCCAACCTGTCTCAAGAGGACTATGAAGTCCAGAAAGGTGATCGAATTGAACAGTTAATTGTCGAAATATCAACAAAGAGGATCTACACAACAGTGATTAACTGGAAGAAACCACTAGGGGAGACAAGCGATTTCAAAGCACTGAACAAAGCCAGCCTGATACAACAAAAAAAATCAAGATCAAGGAGATCACCACACAAGCCTTCGGACGGTACTATTGCACAGGAGATACAAGAGGAATTCTGAAATGGACATGTGAAGACGAAAATGCGGTCCTAGCGAAAGTCAATCTCCACAAGGAACAAGCAATCCAAGACAAGAAATACCAAAGCAAAAAAGGACGAAAAGAATTGATTCCAAAACAAGATCATCAATTCACAAATCTATACCAAGAAGAGGAAGCTATGGGGCTGCCACTCCAAGACCACCAATTGACCATGAAATTTAGCTGGACCAAGGCGCGAAAACAGGAAAAACATAAGAGATTCCCTACAAGAACTTAGATCCACTAGGAGAAGCGGGGCTCGAAGAACTTAGAAAGTACATTGCGCAAAACCTAAAGTGAGGATGGATCAGAGACTCCTTTGAATCAGGAGGATCTCCAATACTATTCGTCAAAAAGAAAGATGGAAAAATGAGACTCAATGTAGACTACAGAGCCCTCAATTCGGTTACTAAAAAAGATCGATATCCACTACCCTTAATTGGAGAGGCACTGGATAGACTATGGTCAGCAAAATAAATCACTAAACTCGACAACGAGGCCACATAACACAATATACGCAGCAAGGCTGGAGGCGAATGGAAGGCTCCCTTCGACTCAAGACACAGGATGTTGGAATGCTTGGTTATGCCGTTCGGGATAACCAATCCACAGGCTTTATTCCACAGATGGATCAACAAGGTACTCAATATGTAACTCGACATATCTTGCATCGAATACTTGGATGATATACTCATCTACTCTGAAAACATGCAACAATAGTAAAAGGCTGTCAACAATATTATCGCCGCAATAGAAGTATCAAGAATGAAGATCAAAGTGACGAAATGCGAATTCAATACAGAAGAAACCGAATACCTTGGATTTATTATCAATTAGAGCAGGGTCAAGGTTGACCGAGTCAAAACAGCAGCAATAAGGGATTAGGCCAAACCAAATAGCAAAACAGATGTTCAATACTTTATGGGATTCTGCAACCTTTATCTAACGTTCAAAGAAGGGTTTAGCAGACTTGCAAAACCACTCTATAACCCAACTAAGAAAAACTAGCAATAGTAATGGGGAGAAACAGAACAAAAAGCATACGATGACATCAGGACAAATCTGGCATGAGCACCCATACTTGTAAACTTCGACCGAAACTGAAGGAAAATGATTGAAACAGATGCCTCGAAATATGTGTGTTCAGGCATACTATAACAACAATATGAAGACGGAAAATGGAGGCCAGTGTCTTAACGATCTAACACAATGACCCCCGTGTAGTGCAACTACGACATTGCAAGCAAAGAACTATGAGTAATAGTTCAAGCATTAATGGAATGGAGAAGATACATTCTGAACAACGACCATGCAGTCCGAGTTCTAACCGACCACAAGAGTCTGGTCCCATTCATGACTACGAATGAACAACCGCCAGATAAGGTTTATGGAACACCTTAGTAAATACAACTTCTAAATCGAATACTGACCAGGCAAAGAGAGTGGGAAGCCAAATGCTCTCATAAGGATTGCAACGGACAAACCACAAACAAAAGAAGACGAAAGGATCAAACAAAAAAGACTAACATTATTACCAAAAACCTGCTTCGAGGTAATGGAGGTTATCCAATTCATATCAATAGAAGAAAAGGAAATTGAAAAGGCAAAGCAAAGTGACAAAAAAATTTAGATGATAAGAAAAGAATTGAAGGAAGGAAAAAAGGAGATTAAAGGAAGCTCTCTGGGTTTATGCTAATGGATGGATAGAAATATGTGGTACGATAGAAAACAAGGGATTCAGGAAGAAGAAAAGACAAGAACAGACATTATACGACAATACCATGATATCCGAACGGCAGGATAGAGAGAAACAACGAATGCCACAAATCTCATCGCAACGTCATTCTATTGGCCAGGTCTACGCAAAGATGTCAAAAGATATATCAAGAATTGAGACATGTGCCAAAGAACAAAAGCGGCTAAACATGCACCATATGGATTACTAAAATCGAATGAAGTTCCAGAATGACCATGTGAAACAATCACAATGGATTTCATCATAGACCTACCATTATTGGAGAAATGCGTGAGCATCCTGGTGGAGGTAGATCGCATGACCAATATGAGTCATTTCATACCCGTCAGAGAAGATATAGATACGAGCGATTTTATACAAACATTCTTCCCAGAGGTCTTCCGACTTCATGACCTCTCGAAGAACATAATTACCAATCCAGGAACATTGTTCACATTAGGACTGTGGAATAAAGTAACCTGAGAAATGGGGATACAAAACAGGCTGAGCACAGCATTCCACCCACAAACTGATGGACACTTGGAAGTGGTAAACCCAATACTCGAACAGTATTTACGGGCCAACATTAATTACAAACCAAATGACCGGTACAAACTATTGTCAATGGCCGGATTCGCATACAAGGATGAAAAACAAGAAACAATTGGCACGACACCCGTCTTGACGGATTACGGACAGCATCCACAAAGTCAGCGAGATATCATACAATTAACCGTATGATACTGGATAAGACAGAGATGGGAAAACTATACGCGACCTTATAATACGAAATGAGTTAAGCACAAAAATAGCCAAAACAACAATACAACAAACACCGAAGACCGGATCCAAACATACAACGGGGAGATATGGTTTGGCTAACACCACGCAAAATCCATACGACGCGACTATCAAAGAAATTGGACTACAAGAACATCTGGCCATTCAGGATACTGGAAAGAGTAGGTAGCCAAGCTTATAAACTCGACCTTGCCCCCTCAATGCGAGTACATAACACATTCTACATCGGACTACTCATATTACACATCGACAATAGATTTCCCTGACAAACTATTATTCCTTCTCCTCCAACTGAAATCAAAGGAGAACGAGAATACGAACTTAATGAGATAGTCAATTGTTACTGCTTCTGTGGAAATGTACAATACCGACCCAAGTGGACCAGTGCCTGACCAGAATATGATAAAACTTGGTACTCCGCATTCAACTTGGAATACTTACAAGATGACATCTCAACTTTCTACCAGCGTTATGCAGGCAAGCCGGGCCCAATTGACAATCGCATTCAAGCAAGACACAGGCGAGGGAAAGGCTCCTGTGCCATTGCAACCACAGGAGGGCTGGGGCGATAGCCCCTACCAAACCACACCAACCAGCCCTGAATACTCATTCATTGGGCCAACAGACAAAGAACTCAAGGAAAGGGAAAGATACGCAGAGCATAACGCCATATCATGGACAGTATGCTACGATGAGAGATGTCCCACACAATATCGTGACAAGAAAGGCTCAGGGTGGTTCCGGAGAGAATACAAAAAGTATGGTCCACGCCTAAACTATGCCCTAAAGCACTGGAAACACTCCTTCACCAATACATGCCAAAGGCACAGGAGGAAGAAAATCACTGCGGAATACTACCCGCAACAGGATGGAACAATGAAACAGTTAGAAGGAAAGGACGCCACAATATGGCAAAGGACTAGCGCCTTCAGTACGAGGCCCAGGAAAGGGGGATCCCACAATTCATCTACGGAAATGGAACCTGATACCAGAAGCCTATAGAGGCAAATCTGAGGCCTGCAAGAACAACTAGGCCAAGCTAAGGCCACAATTTAGGCAAACAATAAAACGATCGCAGAGTTGAGGTAGCTGAATGATACCCAGCATTACACAAGCGAGATAGCAAACCTCTCCTTGGAAACGGTGACTGTAAGATGGTGAGAAGCAGACGACAGGCTCAATAGGTTCTGGTGGTCCATGGGTTTGGCAGGACGGGAACTATTGAAACTTAGGGATAAAGCCTGATGGGACTCAGGCTTAGGAGGAGAGGAGCTAATATCATGAATATGGCTTGACATGTAAAAGTTTTTCACATGACTCATGAGTATGAGTCACAGGTATGTTAATGTTTTACACATATGACCAATTTGTGTCATATGATTTAGTATGTTATTTTTGTTATGTTTGGTACATGACTCGAATATGAATAATTGGATATGTGACTCACGAGTATGCTTTCTTCATATGCCTTGCAGGTATGCCTTGTACATATGATTTATGTTTTACACAGGACCTCATTATGACGTCATAGGTTTCAAACATAGGACTCAATCTAGTTACATGATTTCTTTATTGTATTATGATTGGTTTATAAGTTATCGCACATTACCTTGCTATGAGGTCATGGGCTTTAAGTGTGTTACCACTTTGGTCATATGATTAGTTTGTCATGATTTGGTTTTATGCATGTGACTACTTTTGGTCACATGACTATAGGGGGGAAGAACACTATATAAGGATCATGATGAGGCCGAGGAGGATAGGTTCTTCACGCTTCATTCTAAGTACTTTGCCTCCTCTTTGCCATCGCGTTACTCTAAGCATTTTATTCACTTCCACGATGAGCCTTGATGTCATTGATTTTAGGGGAGATATCTGAGTTCGCTTCATAGTTACTGGAGTCTTTGGTGTTGAGGTCTATTAGGTGATGTGAGGTGTATTACTTGTTTGCTTCTCCTTTCGTTGCTTGCTGGTTATCTCACGATACTGGCATCTCAGGCTATTCATCATGGTCGCTTACCAGCCGCTTTCAGTAATAGTTCATCGGCTTCCTCTCTATCATCTAATCCTAGGTTTCGCTTTCAATTGGGGGAATTAAACTTCATGTATGGGGGGATCACCCGTGTTGTTCTCTGGGCCAGCTCATGTTTCTTGTTGGATTTTAATAGAGCACTTAGTTCTCACGATACAAAACTCCCTTGGGCTAGGCTGATGACGTTCCCAAGTATCAACTTGTTGTACCGGCTGCATCATTCCTCAGGTGGCAGGGGAGTACCCACCTAGCTCCTCCTCATTACGTTTTTGTTTCTACAGTCGGAATCTTACGATGTTGTTTATCACTGTTCTCTTAGAGTTTTCATCTATGCGGCATTTAAGATGGTTCAGTGAGGTGTCTCCTCCTCGCTTTGGTGGCGATGGCTTTGACCCTCCAAACTCTTACCTCTTGGTCCTGTTTTTCATTGCTGCCTGGGATAGTATGGGACGATTTGCTACCAGAGACTCCCGTTGTTTATGTGTTGGGGTGGTTCGCTTGTAGGTTGTGATTGGCAGCTTCACCCATTGCAAGTGGGGCCTCCATTCCATTTGTCTACCACTGTTCTCTTGCACTTCCCCATCTTGCCACATCAGTTGGGAGTGCCTCTTGCCTCTTATTTGGTCTGTGCTTGTTGCCGGACCTGTGGGGCTGGCTTCGGCTGGCTCTGCCTGCTCTTTGGTAGCTCGGTTGGACATCAGTCTTACTGAGTTGGATGGTGTGCTGCTGTCGATGCCTTCGGGTATTGGTGCTGCCATCTTTGTGGCTCCCAGCTATGGCTAGTGGGCCCCTCTTTGCTGCAATGTGCTGCGGGATAGGGCTCCATTAGTGTGGCCAAAATCAGTGGCTACCTGATGGGGCTAGATATGGGCTGTCCTTTGGCTATCGGATGGTTAATCTGTCTGCAGGGCCGGTGGGCTGGATGGGCTCTGTAGCGTCTGGTGTGCGAGGCTTATGGGAGGCTGATTGGGGGGGGAGATGCACCTGCCAGTCCCGGTCGGGCCTGAGTCAGGTTAGGTGAGGTCAAATTAAGTGTTTCCAGTCCGGCTTTGGATGTTGGGTGAAGCTGCTGAGTACTGTAATGCTCCCCGACAGCCTGGCTGGCTGATGGCCACCTGTGCAGATAGCGGGTTGTGGCCACCTTATTGGACTAGTTTGGATTTTGTGTGCTAGGCTTGGTAGGATTTGTTTGGTTTCTTTGATTTGGCTACGGGTTTGGTGGGAGGAGGCATGCCACCATGGATGGGAGATAGGCCCCAGTTACCTTTTCGGTCTGTCACCACCTCTATGTATTTCGTATGTTTATATTGTATCCTCCTTACCAGTATGCTCTTCGGAGGCAACCAGCAAAGTTAGTTTATAGAGTCCACGACCTGACAGGCGGGTGCGCGAGGTTGATATATTGGTTGCCTCCTCCATGCCATTGTGTTGCCTCTAGGTTTAGTTTGTGTTTGTTGGTTTTCTAGTATGGTAGAGGTTTTGTGGGATGGTTTCAGACTAGGTAGTAGTGTTTTTATGTTTGTTGGTCAAGCAACGTGGTTGGGCTCGTCTTTTGCTTGGCTTTGGCTACACTTACTGCGGGTTGGCTTCATAGCAGATGGGCTACAGACTTGGACTAGGCCAGGCGCTGGGTTGTTTAATGGTTTTGTAATTAGATTCTGTACGGGCATGACTCGGAGATGGTAGGTGTAGGGCCGTAGATCTAGTTAACTTAGGATTAGTAGTATACTAGTTAGCGGTATCCCTATGCCGGCGAGGGCTGGTTGTATGCCAGTGTTGGCGGTACGAGTTTGAATAAAATTAGATTTAATTCTAAAAGCTTTCTCTAACTATTACCCTAACAAATATAAAACACCTTTACGATCTGTATCTTTATTGCAACATTATTGTTATGCCAAGAAAGGTTCTTCACGAAGCAGAGTCAGAGCAAGCTTATGATAGGCATTTCCCATAGAAGACAAAGGTTTTGTACTACCGGTAACGTAGGCGGAGGCCTAGAGCTATCGTGTGACTAAGCAATGAAATGACAAAAGTAGAGAAGTATTGCTACCCGTCGCCAAGAACTAACTATCCAAGGAGGGATCGGTACACAGGCACCTGGAGGTGTCACTGGCCAACACCTAGGAGGTGGATACAACATCCTGTATTTCCAATAGAGATGGAGAAGTCGGCATGGCCTCAAGAGTCAGTGGAAGGACTCCAGGGATGGGGATAGCCTGGTATTTATGATAACTATCTTAGTACAAGCCAGAGAGAGCAGGAACAATATGTTTCTTTCATCTCTCATCGACATTGATGGTGCTTGAAAACAGGGGCCCAAGGTGGGTGGCGGTGGATCATTTAGCTAGCGATACCAACCGTGTAGCATAGTGCGTCTGAGTAACAGGATGGTTGTAGTCTTCATCTGCAGTTTCATCTAATTTAAGCTTTGGGGTATTGTAAAGAGTCCTGTTCCCAGACGACATCCTGGTTAGGAAGGAGGATGTATAGGAGCCGGTTCTATGAATATAGTCCTGGTGGAGGAAACTGGACATAATACCTGGGACAGCTGTAGCGAGGAGAGAGGTAGCAGACCATGAGCTGGCCGCAATCATAGCGGCATTCCTCTCCAGTTTGGCTGGAGGAATGAAAGATTATGTGACAAAAGCCGAGAATCTTTTAGGGAAAGGGGAGTGGGCCTAGAGATTATTCTGAGCAATAGTCAGAGTTGAACCTAACGAAGAGCCATGTGCTTGAGTGTTTGTTCCAGCCATATGTGGCTGAACAGCCTCTCCCTATTAGGAAACCCTTTACACAAAACTCCACTTCTTTCATTGTGGCAAAAGTCACCTTACTAACCAATTGTTAAACCTTGTGATTGATTTTGGAGTTCACCATATTCTGACACCCATGTTAGTGGTAAAACTGTAGGAAACCAAAGTCCTCGTAGGTGTGATATAGGACTGTGTAGTTGTGAAGATGAGGTCACGGTCAGCCTCAGTAGCAGGTGTAAGAGACAAGTCTACACGGGCTATCTCCAGCCAGGATGATGGGTTAGAGATGAAAAGAATAGGGACTGATATCTTTGAAGGAGTGGGAGAATCTGTGGAAGAGGAGGTGGTCAAAAATGCTATCCATGCCCAAAACTACACTCAGTGATTACCAGGACCAGGATACAGATATCTCACACTGAAGGGACTTCAAAGTGAAAACAACTAACTTCAAACAAATAACCTGAAAGAAAAAACACAAATAAAGATTAAGGATGAAGTCTTTATCGCAAGCGACAAATAAGGTAAAGTATTGGTATGCTCACTTCTGACAGAGAATGCAAGAAGTAGGAAAGGTGCTGAGAAGTCAAGCAAATTTTATTTAAACTTGTACTGCTAATAGTGGCATATGATGAGGCCCAGGGCCAGGCTCCCAGGTTAGAACAACCTGGATACTACTAACTACAAACGTACTAAACCTCCAATCCTGTACCTCAAACATGCCCACGGCATGCCTAAATATGAACACTAAATATATAATTATCACTGCTAAAGAAAGCCCTTGTTATGCTAGTCTACCCACCAGCCAAGTTATACGGACAAAAATACAAAAGGTCTACTACCGCCACCTAAATCTGACCTTGTGATATCCTCCTCCACTATAGAAACCTATCCGAATGATTCTTCTCAGTGATTATGGTTCACCCCCACCAACAATTGGGCACCCTGCCCCAAACTCAAACAAAAGAAACACATAAGAAACAAGCGCATAGACCTGACGGAAAGTGGTCTTACATGGCAATGGCTCCCGATCTGAAGGAGTACAAACCGTTGTAGTAAATTCAGAGAGCATCACATTAGGAGCGCATTCCGAAAACCTGGAAAGAAGCAGCCAAGACAACGTAGTCTCTGAGTTCACTTTTCCTAGCTGAACATGCTCAGGAAATGAAGTTGTCCTCAAACTCCCCAGCTCCCTCCACAGAGAGTGGACCCACCATGGACTCAGTTGCAGCCAGTTAGCGATAGTGAACTGCCAAAGGCAATGACCCTTTGGAATTGGGTACAGGTGGCTTAGGTGAGGTCTGGTCTCGCTTGATCCGACACTTTTTCTGTGTCTTTCCCTTCCCGCCTCTGAGTACAGCGCTAGCAACCGGAGTGGACGGGGCACACTCATCAACACACATTGCCACAGGGAGGACACCAGCAGAGGCATTACTCTGACTAGCGACAAGCTCAGATACAGAAAACTAAGGCATGTACCACCACGAAAGGGGCGATACCAGTGGGGCTGGTGGTACCACATCAGGTACCACTCCACCCACACGAGGAGCAAGCATCTCAACCGAGCTCGACAAAATCTAGACCTGGTCCACCCATGCTGCTAACCACTACTGCAGCTGCAGGAGGGACTGTGAATACCACCGATGTAATATTCTCTCAAGGGAGCTCCACTCTTTGACCCTGATGGTGTTTAGGGTCTTACCCCCCCCCCAACTGAGACCATCATAGTAACTAAAGTGAGGTAGGGGACTAGCAAAGTGGGGATAACAGTAGTAGCTTCAGCTACTCGCATCATAAGTTATTCTCAATTGAGCATTAGTTGGCCATCGAGGGCAGTGGATAAGGTAAATATCCTTTCCTCAGTAGGATGAAATCCATGAGAAAAAATAGAAATGTGAGGCTGAAGGCAAGGGTCTTCGGCCTCTAGGGTGATGTTCTTCTCAATAGCATGAAACAGAACTACCAAAGAACGTAAAGCAGACATGGCAGAGGGTGTGGAAGCTTACTTAGTCATTGGGATAGTAACGAAGTGATTGTGGTAAACCACTATAACCATAAGTTACCGGAAACCAAGACGGCCAGTAAACGTAGAAGGAGGGATTAACAACGATGCTCTACTGGTGATTGAAGTTAACAACTTGAAGCCTATCTTGGGATAGAAATCAAGGGCTCTGATTTGATCAACACCAAACTGTCACATTCCGACACGCTGTGAAAAAAGGAGGAAAGGTACTTAGCAGTCAATCTAATTTTATGAAAACTCGTATGACTCACACTGGCATATGAAGAGCTCCTGCTGGCACACGGATACTGCTAACAGGTATACCATGAATACTAAGCTAACTAGGTCCACCGTCTGGTATCTACAATCACTGAGTCATTCCCGGACAAGACCTTGTTGCAAGACCATCAAACAACACAGCACCCTTCTCAGTCCAAGTCTATAGTCCCTCATGTATGAGACCAACCGGCACTAAGTATAGCCAAAGCCAAATAAAACACCAACCTTACCAAGGTCTTCATTCAAAAGAAAATAAATCACAACTACTTGGTCTGAATACCATCCCGCCAAACCTCCACCACAATAGAAAACAAATAAAAAACAAATTAATCTACGGGTAGCACAATGGCTGGGAGGAGGTAACAACATGTCTACCTCTCATGGGTGGATAATAGGCCATCAACTCTGTAAATCCACTTTACCAGTTGCCTCCCAAGAGCGTACTAGTCAGGAGGAACTATACCCACTGCCTATGCTGCAAAAAGAACACAACTAACAAATAAAATAAATAGAGATGGTGACAGACCGAGATAGTCAGTAGGGCCTATCTCCCATCCATAGTACCATGCCTCCCCCTGCCATTCCCATAGCTGAACCAAAGAAACCAAACAAATCCCACAAAGTCCAGCATGCAGAATCCAAACAAGTACCAGGTCATCACAACCCACTATCCGCACAGGTGGCAAGCAACCCAGCAGGCCCATCCCGGAGCCTTGCAGCACTCAGCATCTTCATGCAACATCCCAGGCTGGGCTCGAAATGCTTAATTAGATATCACTTAACCTGACTCATACCTGACTGGTTCTCTCTGGTGCCTCTCCCCTCCTAATCAACCCTCCCCAAACCTCACACAACAGACATCACAGAGCCCATCCAGCCCCACCCGCCCTTCTAATAGGTCAACTATCTGATAGCCATAGGATAGTCTATAGCTAATCCTATCAGCTACTAGTCTTGACCACACCAACTGAGCCACAACTATCGACACTGTGCATGCGAGAGAGGCCTCTCTGCCCGAGCTGGGAGCCACAAAGAGGGAGTACCGATACCGCGTGGCATCAGCATGTGCCATGCCATTATATTCAGGTGAAACGAAGTCAAATCATGGAAGTAAAGGTCAGGCAGAGCGATCTGTGGACAGTCTCACAGGTCAGGCAACAGTGCAGACAAAGCAACTGCTAAAAGGTACCCCTAACCAAGGCAACAAAAAGGCGAATGGGCAATCAAACAAATGGAGATCAATTGAGAGTTAGGTCCTACTTGCAATGAGTGTAGCCTCTAGCCACAATCTATAACCAAACTACTGCAAGGTATAGACAACCCGAGGGCCTGGCAGCCAGTCATCCCACACTATACCAGATAACTATAAAGGCCACACCAGGGAGTAGAGACTTGCATGGTGAAAGCCATCTCCACTAAAGCAGAAAGGAGACACCTGACTGAACTACCATATAGCCGCAAGGAAAAAAGCTCCAAGGGAATAGTGAGAAACAACCTCGTGGGATTTTGACCAAGAAACGTAACGTAATGAGCAGGGGCTGGGCAGGTACTACACTGCCACCTGAGAGGTTACATGGTCAGTATGACAGGTTTACGACACGGGACAGCCATCAAGTGAACCGGTGGGCCTTTTTTATTGTGAGAACTAAGGAGTCTGTTAAAGCTCAACAAACATGAGCTGGCTCAGAGAATGATGCAGGTGATCCCCTCTAATACAGGATTAAATCCTGCCAAAGGAATGTGAAACCTGTGAGTAGAGGATAGACAGGAAGCCATAAACACTTTCCTGAAAAGGGTGGGTAGGCGACTATGATAAATAGTGTGAACTGACAGTATCATGAGATCGCCACTAGGCGGAGAATCAAGACGCAAACAGGTAGTACACCACACATTACCAACAGACCTTGATACCAAGAACCCAGGGAACTACTAAAGGAACTCAGATATGTTCCCCAGAATCCAAGGTATCAAGGCTGATTATGGCTGAGAAAGAAACACTCAGGGCAAAGTGATAGCAAGGACGAGGAAAAGTACTTAGCAGTCAATCTAATTTTATTTAAACTTGTAGTGCCAACACTGGCATACGACGAGCCCCTATTATTACAGGAATACTGCTAACCGGTATACCACTAATCATAAGCTAACTAAGTCTACCATCCCATACTTGCTATCCCTGAGTCACGCCTGCATGAGAACCAATTACAAGACCATCAGACCAACCAGTTCCCTCACCACTGCAAGTCCGCAGCCACTTTGGTATGACACTAACCTGCACTAAGGGTAGCTAAAGCCAAGTAAAAGACCAACCTGACAAGGTTCCTTGACCAATAAACAAAAGATCACTGCCATCCCGTCTGAATACCATCCAATAAAAACCTACACCATAGTAGAAAACTAACAAAACAAAATATTCCTACAGGTGACACAATGTCAGGGAGGAGGCAACCAACATGTCCACCTCTCGTACCCTTATGCTAGGCCATCGACCCTATGAACTGACTTTCCCAGTTTCCTCGTAAGAGCATAGCGGTGAGGAGCACCTGAATACGCTGTCTGTCCCCCAAATAAAAAATAAACAAATGAAATACATAGAGGTGGTGACAGACCAAATCGGCCAGTGGGGCCTATCTCCTACCCATGGTGCCTTGCCCCTACCACCCATGCCCACAGCCAAACCAAAGAAACCAAACAAATCTCTTAAAACCCAGCACAGAATGCCCAAACAAGTCCAACCAAGTCGTCCCAATCAACTATCCTCAAAGGTGAGCATCAACCCACCAGTCCATCGAGGAGCTTTGCAGCACTCAGCAGCTTTAACTAACAGCCCAAATAGGGGCAGAAATACTGAATTTGACATCACCCCACCTGATACAGGCCTAACTGGTGCTTACAGGTGCCTCTCTCCCCCCAATCAGCCCTATCCAAGCCCGACACACCAGACCCACAGAGCCGATCTAGCTACCTTAGCCCCTCAGATAAGTCAAGCATCTGATAGCCACAGGACAGCTTATGCCTAATGCTATCTATCAGCTACTTGTCTTAGGTACATCATAAGAGCCCCAGCTCTCAATACTATATAGGCAAGGGGAGCCCACCAGCCACAGCCAGGAGCTATAGTAAAGGGAGCATCAACACCCGAAGATACCGGCAGCAGCCACAACATACAATCCAGCCGAACCAAAGTTGAACCATGCCCGGAGAACATTAGGCAGAGCCATTCAAAGACAGCCCCACAGGTCCGGCAAAAGGCACAGACCAAACAATGTGTGATAGGCAACCCCAACCGACCTGACAGAAAGGGAGAAGGGTGATCAAAGAGAAGCAGACGTACGCAAGGTAGGCCCCACCTGCAACAGGTTAGATCACCAACCACAATGTACAGCCAAACCACCCCAACGAACAGACAACATAAGTGTCTGGCCATCAATCGTCCTATACCAGCCCAGGCAACAAGAATAGCGGCCCAGAGGGTATGGGGTTTCAGGGTCAAAGGTATCCCTACCAAGATGAGTAGGAGTCACCAGATGTAACGATCCGCCTTTGGATGTTAGTTCTTGGCAACAGGGAATGATACTTCACTTCTTCTGCCTTGCTCCCAATAGCACTAGGCATCTGCCTATACTACCGATAGTACAAGACTGTTACCTTCTACTGAAAACGCCTATCATAAGCTTTCTCTAACTCTTCTCAGTGAAGAGCGATCTCTGCGTAACAATAATAAAGGTCATGATAATGATAAAGATCATTAAGATATTTTACCTTCATTAAAGAAATACATAGAAAACAGACTTAGACCAATATGTGAAGAATCTATACTCCTCAGGCGTACTGGGCTCCTTGTATAGTGTTCTTCCCGCTCCTAGCCATGGGACCCAAAGTATTGACATGTGTAAAACCAAATCATAACAAACTAGTCATATGAGTAAAGTAGTCACATACTCAAATCCCATGACCTTGTAGCAAGATCATGTGCAAAAAACTGATCAACCAATCATAATGCAATAAACAAGTCATATGACCTCAAGTGGTCACATGTGTGAAACCCATGACCTCATAACAAGGTCATAAGCAAAACATACATCATATGCACAAGGCAAATGGGCCAGGCATACTTGCAAGGCACACTGGCCAGGTGCACATCCCATGACTCATAATCGAGTCCTGTGCGAAGTATATCAAATTATAACATAACAAGCTATATGAGCCAAATGAGTCATATACATAAAACAATAACATACCTATGACTCATAATTATGAGTCTTGTGAAAACCTTTTCCTTGCCAAGCCACATTCATGACATTAGCTCTCCCCTAAGCCTGAGTCCGATCAGGCTTTTTCTCCAAGCTTCACTCATTCTCTTCCTGCTGAATGCTTGGTCCTCGCAAGCTTATACCACTTCTTATATGCCGTCCTCTATCATATCCTCACTGAATCCGGTTTGGGGTTTGCAATTTCGATTGTGTGCCGCTGATTGTTGTTCACCTGTCTTAGCTCCACGATGTTTTTCTCATTTCCTGAAATTGTGGCCGCAGCCTGGCCAAGTTGTTCCCAGAGTCCCCTGAGCTACCAGTATGGGCTGCCCATGTCTGGTTCCATTTCTGTTAAAGAGCTTTGGGCTACCCCCTCTTTGGTCCTGGGCGTCGAGGCCATTGCCCTGTACCACATGAGGGTGTCTATCCTATTCCACTCTTTCTTTGTTCCATCCTTCTGTGGGTAGTATCCCGCCATGATATTTTTTATCTTGTACACTTGCATGTGTTGTGGAGTTACTATTTCGAGCACTTGAGGGCATGGTCCAGGTGCAGAGCGTGCTTACGGTATTCTCTTGGAAACTATCACAAGCCTTCCTTCTCGCTGAAATGGGTGGGACACCTATTATCATAGCACACCTTCCAACAAATTGTGCGGTAGTGTACCAGTACTTCTCAATCTTTAATTTCCTAGTCCGTTGGCCCCATGAACGATTGTTTCTGGTTCGTTTGTCTGATGTGTTAGGGGTTGTTGGCCCAGTCCTTGTGTGGTTGCAAGTGCGCCAGAATGTTTTCCGTACCTTTATCTTGGTTGAACGTAATCATCACTAGGGCCCAGCTTGCCTGGAGATGGCTAGTAGAATGCTGTGAGGCTATCTTTTACAGAGTTCCCAGTTGGGTCTGAAATACCATATTTTGTCATGTTCGGGTGAGTAACAGGTCCACTTGGCTCGGTACTGGAGATTTCGCTGAAAGAAGACAGAATCAACTATTTTCTCCAGTTGGTATTCTTTTTCTCCGCCAAGTTTGATCACAGGTGGAGTAAGAATCATTTGTGAGTAAAACCTATTGTTTTCGTGTAGTTCAAGGAGTGATATGTTAGATGTGTTATGTATTCACATAGAGACAGGAAGGTCGAGCTTATAAGCACAGTTTATCCCTTGTTCTAGTACCCTCAATAGTCTAATTTTCTTCTAGTCCAATTTCCTTGATGGCTGCGTCGTATAGATCTTGAGTGGTAGCAATCACACCATATCTCCAGGTTGTATGTTTTGATCGAGCCTCTTTTTTATTTTATTTTTATAATCATGGGTTCATTGTTTAGGTACAAGAACTCAAATGCAGCGGTAGCTATGGTGTAAACAAAACCTTAATCTCAAAGTAAACAAAAACAAATGAAACTAAACTATTACCTCCAATAAGCGCTAACAACCCATATCGCAAAGCGCATAAACAGCTAACTATAAAGGGAAACATTCAAACTAAACATAAAGAAATCCTACAAGCAAGGAAGCCAAAAGAGTACTCTTTCACCAAGTGGGCAGGCCGAGAGTGAGGAAACAAGTGAGGAAATGGGGCTCGCGACTGGTGGGGCCCCGGAGGGGGGGTACCTAAGTGCAGACATATCCGGGGGGAAGCCAACCGAGGTGGCAGCTATGTAGGCAGATAGGCCATGAAGCAGTTCCGGCGATGTCCAGATGCGTTCCCCTTTATCAAGGCACTCGACCCCCAGAAGGTGGGTATCACTGGATCTTTTATGCGTCGGGCATTCAAGAATGGCGAGGTGCAAGGACTCAGGTTCCCCCTCACAGTAGAGGTACGTGTCGAGGGCATCTGGATCTCTCCATGAGTGGGAGCCTGCCAGGTAACTCTTTCCTGACCTCATCTGGTAGATCCTGTCCACTATGAATTTCCCCAAGCCCATGAAGGAGTGAGGCGACAGAGTGGGCGAGTAGACATATCGGGGAAGGGGGGGGTATTGTTTGGTCCAAGTCTTTAGGAGGAACTGATGGCAGCTTTTCTTGAGGACTGGAAAAGGAGGGTTGCCAGGGGCCGCAGGGGACAAGGGCTCCGGGCGGAGGACTGGCGATGCTGGTGGAACCCGAGAAAGATGGCCGACACGGTTTCCCACAGGGTGGGCTATTGCATCTCGTGGGAGATGCCTCCTTACCGGAGGGGATGGCTTGGTGATTTTCCAGTTCAGAGGCCTGTAGCGCTGCATAAGCGCAACCGTCAAGGCAAGGTAGTCCTCAGGGGAGCGGTAGCAAGAGGTTAGAGGGAAGGAGCAGTGCAGCCGTAAAGTTGCCGGGTTTCTTTCCGGGGGGAGGCACACCACCCTCAGCACCGCCACGTGCTATCTGTGTTGAATAAGGCATTGTATCAGGGGAAGGGCCTACTGGCAGGGGAGGATACTGGTAGGGGTTTCAGAGAAGCTGTTGGTGACCCAACATTGAACCTGTCTCCAAAAGACAGCAAGCCTGTCGGTCCTTGTTGCAGATGGCGAGAAGCAATCTGCTCTAAAGAGGAGTATGGGTGTGAGGAGTGATGATGCTAGCCTGTGGCAGAGGAAGGGCGCGAGCCACTTCCCAGGACTCGATAGCCTCTTAAGTATGGTGAAGGCACCCTGGGCAAGTACAAAATGTTTCGAGAAGTGGGTGCTGGTAGCCCACCGGAGAGAGCAAGAGGCCAGCTCAAACAAGTGGCCGAGCCAACAGACCAGCCCAGAGGGGCGGAACAGGAGTCTATCAATAACGATTGAGCAAGTGGATGCGAGGTCCCTTTGTCTGTGTGTACTCCTGTGCAAGAGTTCAGTTTTGGGTACGGAGAAGGAGACCCTAAGACGCCTACTCCTTTGAGTCAACATCTTGACTAGATGTTGGAGGTGTTTGACATTTCTCCTGTAGGAGTTGCAGGCAACAGTCACTGCGAAGTTGTCCAAATAGGACAGGATTAACACAAGCGGTACTGGAAAATGGAGGGACGAGACATAGATAACAAACCGAAGAGGTGATATTGGCGATTCTTGCGGCGTACCAACCTGAATGGGTTTGAAAACCCTTGGCGATCCCTGAAAAATAAGGCAGGACTGCCTCCCTGTCAGGAAGAAAGTAACCGCGTAGTAGATGTATGGATGTATGCCCTGTGAATCCAGCCTATAGAAGAAGTCATTCGGGGAGACATTGTCAAAGTCTCCCTTGATATCAAGGAACAACGTGGACCCACCCAGCAGGGGCCATTGTAGTGCTTGAATTTCATGAGCCAGAGTCGTGCAGGCATCGAAAGTGCTAACCCCAGGAAGGGAGCCTCATTGATGGGGGTGTAGCATGCCCAACTACCTAGTCCAGGGTAAGAGGCGATTTCTGATGATCCACTCCATGATCTTGGAGACGGTTTCAAGGAGGACAATTATTCTGAAGAAAGCAGGTGTGTCATATGAGGGTTTACCTGATTTGTCTCGGACCACTCCGTTCGCCATCTTGAGCGATGCGGAGCGGAATTCGCAACAGACGTGTAGAGAGCGTAGCTCAATTAGCAGAAAGGGGTGGGCTGTATTAACCTTCTTCCAGACTGAGTATGGAAAAAGGTCGGGACCAGGGGCCGAGGAGGAAGAGGACTTGCTGAGTGCTGTGGCTACCTCTTTCACCATTAGGGGGGGTGCATCTTTGAAGGCCCCGAGAATAAGAGTGCAGAACGCGCAGGGCCTTGGAGGCAAAAAGTGGGAAAGCAGGGTGTCATTCAGCTGCATCAGTAATGTTGCTTGTAGGAGGGATGGGAACTGCTATGGGGGTTTTCCGAAGGCGAATCTTTTGGCCGTCCTCACGTTTTGTGGGGTTACACTCTCAAGGAAATGTGACCAGTGCTCTTTCTTAGCCTTGTTGATAGCTTTGAAATAGGTATTTTTGTCCAAGCAAGCAGAGGCTCGAGTGCAATCTTAAGGGGATGGATGGTCTTCTCGGGCACGGGAATGGTGGACTTTCCTCATGTCAGACAAGGTGTCTGACCACCAAGGTTTTGACCTAGTTGAGTGTTTTTTCATGGGCGTATGTCTGGCGAGGACTAACCTTATCCTGCTAAGGTTGATGTGGAGCCATATACTAAGCGACAGTTGAGTTGGGAGGTGTGGAGGTGGTATAATCGTGAGGGAGCCAAGGTCCTCCACCACCTTGGTCCAGTCGGTAGCCTTCCAGTGCGCTGTAAGCTGGTGGGTGGGGAGAAGTGGAGATGTCCGTATTATGGATATTGGGACGTGATCCGACCTGGTAGACTGGAGAGATGTATCCCATGTTACCATAAAGGGCGTGAGATGCTGGTTGGCGAAAGCCAAGTCAAGTACAGAGGGCGGATTGTCTTGACCTAGTGAGAATCCAGTAAACACTACGGGAGTATTTAAGAGGGAGAAACATTTTTCTTGTGACATCTCTACATCTGGAGAGGAGGTTCGGATCTCCCTTATCCTAAGAGGCCGGTCAGGATTCCATTGTAGGTGTTGTATGTTGAAATCACCTACCACAAGGGTGGGGAAATCGAGCTCAGAGTAAGCTTCCTCTGGGGAAACAGAGCGGTAGAGCAACGAAGTCATCCCACGGGAGTAAAGGTTGACCAAACGAAATTTCTTATAGGAGGAGTCAAACAGGCCTCACGGGGTATAGACATCCACTGCCATGAGAGCAGGATTGTCAAAAAATACAGGAACTAAGGAAACAACATCCCAAAAGGAACAAAGTGCAAACACAAACATCTGTGGCTTCTCCCCGAGTGCTGTCGGGGGGTAAAAGGACTTGAAGCCCGTGAATTGTGGGAGTTTTCCACGAAGAAAAGGAGGGTCATGAAGAGCAACAAGCACAGGAGGGGAGGAGAAAGCAATTAAAGAATTAAAGAGTAAGAGACACACATTCCAGCTACCCATGCAGTGGTGTTGAAGGAGGGAAAATGAGCTACTGCTCAGCTGAGGAGTAGTAGAAACCGGGAAAGGACGGGGCGTAGAGTGGTTGTCTTGCATTAACGGGACAAACAGGCATGTGATTTGTGGACAGCGGTGGGAGTGACGTCCTCCTGGGTATGGGAGGGGTCAGTTCCTTAGGGGCACGATGGGGTGCTGGGGACGGGGAAGACACTTCCAGGTCTTCTGAAGGGGGTGGAGAAAGGGACGCTGGAGGGGCTCTAGTGGCGAGACCATCTCCCAGGTCCACGGAAGGAGCAAGGCTGGAGGGCTGAGGCAGTCTGTTAGAAGGACCCTCTCCTCCATCGTCCTGCTTATTCATTTCTTCTTCCCCGGAGGAAGGAGACTCCAAGGCGGGCAGGGGAGGGAGCTTTGGTCGTTTGGTGCATAATTGGTCGAAGGCTGGGTAGGCGGAGAAACAGTTAGTACAAAAGGAGACAGAGGTGAGGCAGCAGTAGGCTACAGGTTTGAGGTTACCTCCTTTAGAACATGTTGGGTTTTGGCAGCGGTGAGCCACCTTTGTGTGGCTGAGTATGCATATTGGGCAGACCGGGTGGTCGGCTTTGCATCTGTGTGCTTGGTGGCCATAACCCCAGCAGTTCTTGCACTGAGTGAATTTGTTCACTGAGAAGGCTCTTTCAATCCGGCAGCGTAATACGTAGAGGACAGTGCTGCCCACCATCTTGTCCACATCCCTTGGCGCAACCGTAATGATGCCGGAGGTCTTTATCTTGGAGAGGTGAATCTCCTCATCTTGAACGAGGAACTGGGCAGAGAGGATTTGTACCTGCTTGACATTCAGGATAGTTTCCCTCAAGGTCCCCAACAGGGCCTCTTGATCATCAGGAAGGAAGGAGATGGGGAGGGAGTGAACTGCTAGCTGCACCTCATTCGGTGCAGGACGGAAGCAGAAGTAAGGGTTTTCACCCCCAGGGTATGCTTTGTTTAGATGGGAGGAGAGAGCTTCGTAGTATTGTGCGTATGCGGTGGCTGGAGTGTGGGGATCAATGGCAAAGAGGGTAACTGTGCCGCGATCATTGACATTAGCTGTAAAGGCTTTTGCGAGGGGACAGTTGGCCTCTTTAAGGACCGTTTCTGCGGTATCTAGGAAGGAAGCCACTATGTCTCTACTCAGGCGGTTGTGGGTGGCGAGAGATCGAGGTGCAAAGAACCTTCTCTCAGCAGCAGGCAGCTCCCAAGCGGTGGGAGGACTAGCCGACCTTGAGACTGTCTTCGCGACCTGTGCTGCTGAGGGTGTGGAACTACGTTACTTTTTTCTTGGCCCTTGAGGGCCCTCAGGACGCAGCCTGAGGGTTGGAGGGTCTGTTCTTGCCAGGTGGGGGGTCATCTTGGTTGGGGATGCCGGGTAGGAATTCAACCGAGTCGGGGTACCTGCCATCCCTCCATTGCTGTGCTTCCCATATCCTGGAGTATTTGGCTGCGAAGGCCACCGGGTTCCCCCTGTACTTGCCTATCACCGTGTCATAGTTTGGGAGGTCGGGGTCGTACCACACTGGGTACCCCAAGGGTAGGACCTCAGGGAGAGTGGGGGCAGAGGTGTTGGTGGCTGGCTCTTTACCTTTTCGGGAAGGCTGATAGAGTGGGGCAGTGGGGGTCAAAACAGGTGGTTGGGGTGGCAGAGCAGGGTTTGCCACCAACCTAGTGGACAGATCCTTGATTGATACTTGGAGGAAGGCCACAGAGTTCGCCGAGATGTTGGTGGCATTGACAGGGGCATCATTAGAAGGGGGCATGTTGGCAATCTAGGAAGATAGGTCATGAATTATCTTATTAAGCTCATCAAGTGTTTGGGAGAGGGTAGAGATGCCGTACACGAGAGAGAAGACCAGGGGAGGCAGGTAGCAATCTCCGGTAGAGAGTTCTAGCACCTCGTGGTGGGATATTGGGGGTAAGCTTTCGGGGGGCCAGTCTAGCAGGGCTCTCGCAGAAGTGATAAGCTGGGATAGGCTCTCGTAGATAGGGACGATTGGTGCAGCCCAAGATGGCCTCGAAGGAGGGTGAGAGGCAGAGCCCTGGTTGGAGACTGATGTGCTGGAACGAGATTGAGTGGAGAGGTCCATGGCCGAGCAAGGAGAGATAATAGCTCGGTATAGGCTAGGAGGATCGTCAAAGTGTAAGTGGCGTATTCACCATATGCAGATGGTGTTGAGAGCAGAAGTAGAACATAGGGGGAGGGAAAGTAGAGGGTGCGGAGCATGTTTTATCAGGCCTCTGGTGCTTACAGTATCATTCTTTCTGCCTTTGCTGTGCTTGACTTCTTCCATATCGTAATATGTCATATAGTTTTCCCATATCTCTCTTATCTGGTACTATTCCAGCTACTTTACCATTGATTGTATGGTATATGGCCTTACTTTGTGGCTGTTGTCCATAATTCGCAAAGAAGCTGAGATTGTGGTGCCTCTTATTTCTTGTTTTCTGTTGTTGTATGCAAGTTCGGCCAGTAGTAATAGCTCATCCCAATTATCTTGTTGATAATTGAAGTAGGCTTGTAAATATTGTTCCAGTATTGCATTTACCTATTCTGTTTGTCGGTCAGTTTACGGGTGAAATGCCATGCTCTGCTGATTCTGTATCCCCATTTCTGTGATTACGTTTTCCCATAACCCTGATGTGAATAAGGTTTCTCAATCCGTATTGATATTCTTTGGAAGGTCGTGTAGTTCAAAGACCTCTCTGAAGAATGCTTGTGTAACATCCCTTGTGTCTATATTCTTTCTGACCACAGTAAAATGACTCATTTTGGTCAGCCGATCTACCACGACCAGAATGCTATCACAATTTTCCGATGGGGGCATGTCTGAGATGAAATCCACCGTAATTGTCTCCCAGGGTCATTTAGGAACTTCCTTTGATTTCAGTAATCTGTGAGGTGCATGTTGGGGTGTTTTTATTCTTTGGCATAGGTCACAATTTTTAAAATATCTCTTGACGTATTCGTGTAATCCTGGCCAATAGAATGACCTCATGATGAATTCGGTGGTTTTAGCCATTCCTCCATATCCCGTCGTTTGGATGCCGTGATGCTGTCATACGATGCCTGTTCTTATTCTTTCTTCCTCTGGAATTTATTGCTTTCCATTGTACCACATGTTTCCATCCTCCAATTGGTTTAAACTTACAACAATCCCATTGATCTCTTTCTTTTCTTCTTTCAATGCTTCTGTTATTACCTAAATTGGTTTGTCTTTTTCATTTGCCTTCTTGGTTTCTTCTTTCTCATCTGATCTGAATTTGATAACTTCCATTACCTCAAAGTAGGTTTTTGTTAATAATAATCATATTTGTATTTTCTCTTCGATCATTTCATCATCTTTTATTTCCGGTTCATCACTTGCGATCTGTGTGAGAGTATCTGGCTTTCTGCTCTCTTTTCCACGTCGATATTAGATCTTGAAGCTATATTTGCTGCTTTATTTGATTCACCTTATGCAGTGATGATTTAATTCCTTCGTGAGGATAAGCCGTACCAAATTCTTGTAATTGGTATGAACTTGCACTAGATGGTCATTATTTAGGATGTATCTCCTCCACTCATTCAATGCCTCAACTAATTCTAATACATCTTTACTTGCAATATTGTAGTTGTATTCTCTAGGGGTAATTGCCTTAGATTGATAAGACACTGGCCTCTATTTTCTGTCTTCGTAACGTTGCGATAGTATGCCTGAGTATACCTATTTTGAGGTATCAGTTTCAATCATCATTCCTTTGTTTTTGTCGAACTGGACCAGTATCGGTGCCGACATCAGATGTGTCCTAATAGTATCATATCCTGTTTGTTCTATTTCTCCCCATTCCCATTTCTTGTCTTTCTTAGTGAAGTTATAGTGTGGTTTAGCAAGCCTGCTAAATACATCTATAAACATTCGTCAAAAGTTGCAAAATTCCATGAAGTATTGAACATCTATTTTGTTGTTTGGTTTGGCTCAGTCGCATATTGCTGCCGTTTTGACAGGGTCAATGTTGACTCCGCTTCCATTGATGACTAATCAGAGCTATTCAGTTTCATTCTCATGTAATTCGCACTTGGTTGGTTTGATCTTTATTCCCGATCCTTGTATAAAAAAACAAAAACAGCCATGATGATGCTGATGTGCTTCTAATCTTTTTGCATATTTTCCAAATAGATGAGAATATTGTCGAGGTATATGATAAAAGATATGTCTAGAAACTTGTTGAGTACTTTGTTGATCTATTGTTAAAATGACGATGGTGCCTTAGTTCGCCCGAAAGGCATAACTAGGTATTAGAATATTCCATATCTTCTGGCAAATCTAGTCTTCCACTAATCTACTGCTTTCATTCGTATATTGTGGTATCCATCCTTGTTGTCGAGCTTTATTTAGTATTTTACTGCTAGTAATCTGTCCAATGCTTCTCCAATCAATGGTAGCTGGTATCGATCTTTCTTTGTCACTAAGTTGAGGTTACTGTAGTCGACACACAGTCTCATTTTTCAGTCCTTCCTTTTGATGAATAATATAGGAGATCCTCCTAATATGAAGTAGTCTCTAATTCAACCTCAATTTAGATTTTACTAGATGTACTTTCTAAGTTCTTCAAGTTCTGCCTCTCCTAATGGATATAACCTCTTGTAGGAAATTTCCTTTAGTTTGCCTGTCTTCTTCTCTTTATCCAGTTGAACCTCATGGTCGATTCCTGGTCTCCTAAGAAGTAGCCCTCTGGCTTCATCTTACTGAAATGGAATTATGAATTGCTGGTATTCTTTTGGAATCAATTCTTTCCATCCATTTTTGCTTGGATATTTCTTATCTTAGATGGCTAACTCAGTACTGATATTGATTTTTGCTATGACTGCTGATTCGTCTTCATAGGTCTATTTGAGAATTCCCATAGTATCGCTTCTTCAATAGTACTATCAGAAGGCCGGTGCTGTGATCTCTTTGATTTTGATTCTTCTTGCTGTATCAGGCTGGGTTTGGTTTGTGATTCCATACCTCTTTTCTTCTCTGGTGGTTTCTTCCAATTGATCCACTTTGTGCAAATCCTGTTGGTTGATTTTTTCAATAATCAATTGCGCGATTTGATCTCTTTTTCGAACTGTGTTGTCCTTTTGAGCCAGATTGACTACCACTATCTTGATTTCACCAGTATAGTTAGTATCCATTACCCCAGCCATGGTCATGAGTTGATGCTTGACTGCTAAATCACTGTGAGGTACTATCTGTCCCTAGGTGCCATCTGGTATTCTAATTGCTATTCTTGTCGCTATTGTTACCAGCCCATTGGCAGGTATCTTAGTCCCTTCGTTGGCATACAGGTTGTGTCCTGCTGCTTCGGTGAAACGCTTGATAGAGACTTTTGCCTCTAGGTCGAGTCTTTCTATCTAGACTCTGTTCTCTTGCCGCATCTCGGCAAACTTTGTATGTAAAGATTGCCATTTCCCTATGCCTGTCAAGGTCCATAGGTACTTCTCCCATATGGGTTATAGTGCCCATTGCACTCAGTTTTCCATCTGCTATGTAGACCTCTCTAGTTTTCTTTGTTTTCTTCGCATGAAGGCCCTATTTATCACAGATTTTCCTATCGATCAAATATTCTGTAGCCCCTGAGTTGAGCATTGCATATATTATTGTTTCTTTGTGCTTTTTATTCTATATCTTCATCTTGATCATCACATGATCTCCGTCTTCTTCTCCTCATTGTATGTATAATGCCATATAGTAGTTTGCTAACTTGATGGCTTTTCTGGGTCCTCATCTTGGGTCTCCCAGACCATCCTTCACAGGAGACCCTCATCGTCTTCTGCCAATAGGTCTTCGGCAGTGTTCTTGCGGATCTTGCTCTTCTTCTATAATTGAAAATGATTGTTTCCACTAGCTCTTATTTCTTGGTATCTGTTATCTGGTCAGCTCCAACATTCTCTAATCCAGTCTCCTGCTTTCCTGCACCTCAAGCAGAGCTTTCCATTGATTCTCCTAGTATTTTAGTCTTTGAATAAGTTAAGAGCAGGTTCTGGCCTTGCCTTGTCTAATTCCATCGGCTCGTTAGGTGATAGGATGCTTCCTCCACTTCAAGTTCCTTGAGGTCTCAATGTCCTATCCATGTTTCAGGATGATTCAACTGACCTGTGTGTTATAGTGTTTTCTGAGTTGTTTACAACCATTGCAAGTCAAATTTCGTTATCAATAGCCGATCTTGTGAACCTTTCTATTGTTGTAAAAGTTAAAATGAAAGTTCACCATGCAGCTCGTAGTTGTTCACTGCAGTTCGTTAATAGGATCAGGTAGAGGGTGGCATCATCGAATTCTGCCTCGTATTCCAGTAGTTGACATTGGTTCCAGTATGCTGAAAATGTTTGTTTTCCTAGTTGCAGTTTTTCCAACTTCCTCCTTGCTGTCTCCTTGGTATTTTGGATTGGCCAATTTATGGAAGAAAACTGCCCTGAATTCATCTTTGGTAGTCTAGTCT
>NW_003299019.1:339103-341441 GCF_000151645.1 Tuber melanosporum
GAAATTTTATTTCAGACTTCCCCTTGGAAATTTTGTTAGTTTTTTTTTTAGCCGCTTTTTCACCGGGGGTTTTCATTGATTTGGGTTTGGGGACTTTTCCCTGCCCTGCCATTTTGTTTTGGTGTTACCGTTTATAAGGGATAAAATTTAAGCTTGAGCTATGCCTAAGACAAGGTGTCTGGGTGTCACAGTGGCCATGGCCAGGGGTACTGGTGCTGCCAACTCAGATATTCATTCACAATGTGACATTCCTGCGGAGAGCTATTCACTAGTGATTAATTTGGTGAAATTAGTAGACTTGTTGCCCTCAGGGGCTCAGTTGAAACATGATGTAGAGTGTCGCTGATGTTTCCTGGATTGAGATTTTGATCATCGATGTCCATATCTCCTTCCCTATCTAGTTTGAAGGAAGTCACTTTGTATCATTTAGCGTCGCCTTAGGAGATGCTTTGTAAGGTAACGATCCTCTTTTGGATGTTTGTTCTTGGCGATGGGAAGTGATAATTCTCTAGTTCTTTTTAGATCGCAATAGCACTAGGCCTCTGCCGACATTACCGATAATACAAGACCGTTGTCTTCTACCGAGGACACCTATCATAAGCTTTTTCTAACTCTTCTCCATGAACAGCTTTCTCTACGTAACAATAATAAAAGGCATAATAATGATAAAGAGTGTAAAGGTGTTTTACATTTGTTAAAGTAATAAGTAGGAAAACAACTTAGAACAAATGGTGAAGAACCTATCCTTCTCGGCTGTGCTAACCTGCTTATATAGTGTTCTTCCCGTCCCTAGTCATATGACCCACAGCAGTCACATGCCTAAAACCAAATCATAACAAACTAGTCATATAAATAAAGTTGTTACATGTTCAAATCCAATGACCTTATAGCAAGGTCATGTGCAAACAAGTCATAAACCGATCATAATGCAACAAACATTTCACATGACCTCAGTGAGTCACATGCATAAAACCCATAACATCATAATGAAGTCTTGTGTAAAATATAAATCATATATGCAAGGCATACTGGCAAGACATACGCGCAAGGCACACTGGCTAGGCGCATATCCCATGACTCATAATTGAGCCATGTGTGAAATATATCAAATCATAATATAAGAACTCATAGGACCCAAATGGGTCATATGTGTGAAACAATAACATACCTATTACTCATAAGTATGAGTTATCTGAAAACCTTTTCTTTGGTAAGCCGCATTTGTGATACCCAACTGAAACACCGTAAATTCTACAAGAATAAAAGCTTGAACGGAACAGTAATAAACAACAGCCTAGGTTTCCGACCATAGAGATGTAGACAAGTGGAGGAGCCCATGAGGCCCACTACTCTAACGATTAACAAGGTTGGTAGGACAAGTTGAGACCAAGGAGGATCATTAGTCTATCCCAAAAGTGTTTTGTATTGTGAGAACTAAGCACTCAGTTAAAGCCCAATAAGAAACCAGAGCTGGTCCAAAGAATTACGTGGGTGATCCTCCAATTACATTATTGAATGCCTCTAAATGAATACGAAACATGAGAGCAGATGATAGACAGATACTATAGACATTTTACCGTATGGAGCTTGTAAGCCACAGTGATAAATAGTTCGAAGAGCCAGTACCATGAGACAACCAGCCCGCTATAAGACGAGAAGCAAACAAGTAAACCACCACGGAATGCCAGCCACCTCTACAATAAAAACTCCAGGAACTACTGAGCGAACTCCGATATCTCGCGCAGAATCTAAGACATCAAAGCCTGCTGTGGTTGCAAAAGAAACAGTAATGGTGAAGTAACGATAAGGACCAGGAAAACTACTTAGAACAAATTATAAAGAACCTATCCTTCTTGGCCATACCACTCTCATTATATAACACTCATCCAGCCCAAAGCTATGTGATCCAAAGTGATTATATATGCAAAACCAAATTATACCAAACTTTGTGATATGACCAAAGTAGTCACATACACACAACGCATGACCTTTTAGCAAGATCATTTGCGAAAACTCATGAACCAATCATAACATAATACATACATCATAGGATCCCAAGTGCTCACATGTGCAAAACCAATAACCTCATAATGAGGTCATGTGTGACACATAAATCATATGTTGAAGGTATCCCTGCAAGGGATACTTGCAAGGGGCATTCACTAGCTGTACATCTCAAGACTCATAATCGAGCCTTTTGTGAAACATAATACATCATAATAAGTCATATCACCCGAATGAGCCATATGCGTGAAACAATAACATACCTATGACTCATAAGCATGAGTCATCGGAAGTCTCTACGGGTACCTTTGGCAGGTCTATTCCTACTACGGCA
>NW_003299019.1:341591-343599 GCF_000151645.1 Tuber melanosporum
ACCTTGGCGTGTTCTCGTGCTGCATAAAACTCTCAGTTTCGCACTAGCGAGTACCTAAACCTATGCTACATGGCAGCATCCTTTCTGTCCAACTCTTTCTTTCTCCCATCCTTCTGCGGGTAGTATCTTGCTGTGACTTTCTTCATCTTATGCATCTTGAACTTATTGGTGAAGTACTGTTTCCAGTGCTTTAGGGCATGGTATGGACATGAACCATACTGTTGGTATTCTTGATGGAACTACCCTGTGCCTTGCTTATCTACATAGTGTATGAGGCATCACTTGTCATAGCACACCGTCCAACTCATTACCTTGTACACCCCTTTCATCTCTCGTTTCTTAATTTTCTTATCTGTTAGCCTCATGTACGAGTACTTGGTACTTGTGGCTAGGGAGTATTAGGAACTATCCCCCCAGCTCTCGTATGGCAGCAAGGGAGTGGGATCTTCTCTCTTGCCCCTATTGTTGAACGGGAGTATTACCTAGGCTGACCTTGCTTGGATACTGCTCGCGGAAGGATGAGAGTACATCTTATTCAATTTCACAATTATCTGCAAAGTACCAAGTTTTATCGTGATATGGTGAATAACCAGTCGACTTGGTTCGGTATTTCACGTTACTGTTGTAAAAGTGGGAATTCATTATCTCGTCAACTTCGTATTCAAGTTCTTAGTCAAGTTCGTGCCGACATGTCATGGTTATGGTTGGTAAGTGAAACCTGTTATCGGAGTGTAGTTTACGGAGTGAGATGTAGAATGTATTGTGTATTCTCATCAAAGGAGGAAGATTGAGCTTCTAAGCTCATTAGCATACTTTTCTCAGTATCCTGAATGGTCCATTGTTCTTTTAATCCAATTTTTTTGATGGCTGTGTCATATGAAGACTGCTTAGCAGCAACCACACCATATCTCCAGGTTGTATGTTCTGATCGTGCCTCCGGTGTTGATTGTGTCGTTCTTTTTGCAATTGCTGTAAGTGCCTTATTTTGTATCGTAACATCTCGTGTAGTTTTCCCACAACACTGGTATCCATTATCATGCTATCAGTAGTACGATTGTTGCTCTGACATTCCGGATGTTGTCTTCAATTTGCGAATAATAGTGTTGTGCCTATCATGTCTTATTTTACATTGTTGTATGCAAACTGGGCTATTGATAAGAGCTTACACCATTCTTATTGTTGATAATAGACATACACCTATATGTATTGCTTGAGTATTTCATTTACCCATTCAGTTTACCTGTTAGTTTGTGGGTGAAGTCCAGTTCTCAGCCGGTTCTTTACCACCCTGTCTCCAGTTACCTTTTTCCATATTCCAGATGTGAATAGCGTACCATGATCGGTAATGATAGTCTGTAGAACCTTATGCAATCATAAGACTTCTTACAACAATGTCTGTATAAAATCCCTCTTGTCCATATTGTTTATGACTAGAATCAAATGACTCCTTTTAGTCAGGCGATCCACAGGAACCAGGATGCTGTCACATCTTTCCCATGGGGGTAGGCACATGATGAAATCCATATTAATTGTTTCGCAAGGTTGTTTGAGAACTTGGTTCGATATCAGTAATCCATGAGGTGTGTATACAGCTGTTATTATCCTTTAGCATAACCCTCAATTTTTGACATATCTTTTGACATATTTGCGCAATCCTAGCTAATAGAGTAACCTTGTAATAAATTCTATAGTTTCAGTCCTTGTTGGATGTCCCGCCATCGGGACATCAGGATGTTCTCGTATGATGTTCTTCGATATCTGGTCTTCTTCTAGAATCTATTACATTCTATCGTACCACTTGTTTCCCTCCTTCGATTAGCATAAACTCAGGGCAATCTCTTTTATCTCACTTTTTCTCCTCTTTCAGTGCTTCTCTTATCATTTGAATTGTCTTATCTTGTTTATTTGCCTTCTCAATGTCTTTTTCCTGATTTGATACAAATTTGATGATTTCCCTTACCTCGAAGTAATTTTTAGGTACTAGTGTTCTTATTTTCTGTTTGATTCT
>NW_003299019.1:343730-346462 GCF_000151645.1 Tuber melanosporum
GGCCTGAATTTCCGGTTGAGAGAAAATATCTCTAGGGGTCCGTGACTAATTCCTTTATGGCCATGAATGGGACCAGACTTTCGTAATTGGTAAGACCTCAGACTGCATAGTCATTGTTTAACATTTATCTTCTCTATTCCTTTAGTGCTGGAACTATTGCTAATAGTTCCTTGTGGGTAACATGGTAGTTGCATTCTACAGGAGTCATTTTATTTGATCGATAAGACAATGACTTGGATTTTTTATCTTTGAACTCTTGTGACAGTATACCTGAGGATACCTATTTTGAGGTATTCATTTCAATCATTATCCTTCTATTTGCATCGAAATGGACCAGTATTGGCGCTGATATCTGATATGTCCTGATAGCATCATATGCTATTTGTTCTATTTCTCTCTATTCCTATTTTTTGTCTTTCGTGGCTAGGTTATAGAGTGGTTGTAACACAGGCTACCTCAGGGAAGAAAGATCCCAATGTTGCAAGTGAACCGAAATAAATTCTTCCCCAAATGTAAACAAATAAAATTAATGCCAAAGTCAGAACAGCAGAGGAGAACTCTCATATACTTAAGTAGATTTCATATACTGCCAGTTGCTCCCCATCACTACTCTGTATTCGTGAGCACCCAACTCCCTTGGACTGCCGAGCTAACCTCCATTGATCGGACCAATGATCCACCTTAGCGAACAAGGCTACTCCTGTGGTTTGCTAACATCCATCCGATAGAAGTATTTTAGCCTCTGCATTCACCATGCAATTGTAGGAGTAAAACTCTTCATATTGTGTACATGTTAGTGGCGAACTGCCAGGCCCGAGTAGATGTAATACCAACTATGGAACTCTCTACCCATCTACACTTAGTTTTCTGCAAGCATCGGCAGCCCCTGAACATCTATCCGGTTCTACTCTATTCTATATCATTCTGGATGATGGCCACGTATCTCCCCCAATGGACCTCTTTAGAGGTTTACTACCAATAGGAGCTACCCACTGTCGACCCTCCTAGAACTAGGTCTTATCGTGACCTTAGACAACTGTCTCAGAGTCCCTAATGATTCTCTAATACTATTATACTGTCAGGACGATGGACTTCAATTATCTCGCCAACTAGCCTCCTGTAACCTCACATACTACCTGAGATGTTAAAGTAGTATTACTCTGTTAGTTCTCCTCCACTTTGCATGAAACCACCAGGAGACCAGTCTCCAGGGTTACATCTACCTCATCATATATCCTCCGGACAGCGTCTGATCGGACTGCTGGTAGGAATGTATACGGTGTTACCGGACCATCTCCACTTGGAGATATTTACTAGTCTTTCAGCAACTGCTGAGGCTGTCGCCCATGATGCCAGGGACTTATAACAGGAACGGAGGGGGGTGTTAGCCACCACACCTCTAAGCTACAGCTAGTTGGGAGCTCAACTGGTTGTACGGGAGTGATCTATGCACCCAGAGATTTGAACATCCTATGTAGTTTCGCATGATAAACAATCTAGTAACTTCACCCGAAGTCCTACATAACAAGTCACTTTTAAGGTAAGGTAACTTGACTCTATAGCAGGGTAACCCATAGCCCTAAGCAGGGTAACTTTTGTCCAAAGGTAGGGTAACTCCCAAATTGACTACTTAGGTTACCCTACTGAGTAGGGTAACTACCGGTCCTTACTAGTACCCGCATACTTATTAGTATAGTATAGTATGCCTAACCAAGGTACCTAACCAACAGTACCTCTAGCTGGTAGACTCTAGTCTACCACCACACCTACCATAGTAGTCTCTTGATACTGGTATTGGTCTAGTTTTGGTCAACTATAATAGTACTCTGTGGAGTCTCATTACAAACTATGAGAGAGCTAAGGCCTCATTAGGCGGAGAAAACCTAATAGACTTCAAAGTTGTCTAGGCCAATCAAGATTCACTTTTGTAGACAGAGATTGTCTAAGAATGCTAGGACTTCACTTGTTTCGCTTATGATTGCTAA
Organism: Tuber melanosporum; assembly: GCF_000151645.1. Taxonomy (NCBI): domain Eukaryota; kingdom Fungi; phylum Ascomycota; class Pezizomycetes; order Pezizales; family Tuberaceae; genus Tuber; species Tuber melanosporum. Next base: position 345,716 of record NW_003299019.1, read on the forward strand.
CAGCGAAGTAGAATAGGTAAAGTATCATCAAATCGCAAAGGCAATTTGATCTTGTTAAGGTCTCTTCTCACTTGCTTGATGATGTCTAAAGTTTGTAAGACACCTTGATATTTATATTTCATGTCTTAGTGTTCACGGACTACATCTACTTATTTTACAGCTATGTACCTCTTTGATTATTATACCCAACGTCTGATATTCTTCAAAGGTGCAAACACCTGTCGACTGTGAAGACTATCACACCCTCTTCAGTAATTATGATATGACTATCCATGGATCAAGCTGTTTCCAATGGTAATCTCCCGATCTTTAACGTCTTTAGACATATGGCCTAGTTCTTATGTTGAACTGAGTTGGCCCCTATTGTCTTCATCATTGATAAAATAATCAGTTTCGTCTGCGGCACTATTTATAACAGTTGTTATCCTTATAATCATCTTCGATTGCCTGACTTCAATTCTTCATAACCTCTTACTCAGCTAATTGATATTTTTCGGAGGACTTTCTACTAATTCGCATGAAGATATTCCACCAGATTGGCAAATAATCCCTTGGTCAGTAACTCTTGGCTGGTCTAGGTAACAGGGTTTTAATCACCATGGTAGTATTCAGAATCACTCTAACAATTACAAAGTGTTCCGAAGCCAAGTTGTAATACTTTGTAAAGTCTAATGGCTTCTATGGTAGTGTTCCTGGGAGCTCTAAACTCTTCTGGTGGATACGAATGTCTTGGTTTCTCCTTGAGAT
>NW_003299019.1:346647-390976 GCF_000151645.1 Tuber melanosporum
GTGACGTCGGAGGCACACATTTAGTCAGAGATCTGGTCTGACAGAGGGCAGCGACGTATATGGTGTTATTCTGACACATTCAATATTGTGGTAATATAGTCATCAGACCCAACTCAGACTGATGTGTATGATGACACGCGAGTCCCCTGAGGGGACCGAATAGGGGTGTTGGAGACCAGAGATTCCGATTCCAAGTTGGATTACCCTACTTAGGGTGTTTTCTAGGTATTGGATCCTGGTATTCCTAATAGGCCTGATACTAAAAAATACCAGAAACTGAACCTTTTTACTTAAACTAAACCCAAAACCAATACACAAATACCTTTCTCAAGTTTTTGACCACAGCCACACCCTGAGGAAAATATGGCCTCATAGCAGTGCTCACAAGACCCTCTTTCAACCAGTGCAATATTAGTTGAAAATTACAAAATTGTAAATTACCTATAATTATATACACATTTTTGATTATTCTGCAAGCGAAAATGAATCACCCATATAAGGCTTGATTCTAACTGCCCTGTACCAAGCTATGAGTACTCTAGTGTTATTTACGGAAGTCAGGTACATGTCCAATAAGAGACCTTGCACTAGAATGCTGTAGTACGGTATAGGAGGCATACAATTGCCCAACTGTTATGATAAATTACCATTAGCTAATCTTATATTTCTGCTTATTTAAGCACAGATTACATGGTCGCCAGTTAAGATTTGTATATCTTTGCCTCTCTTTATTGCCTTCTTCCTTAGCCACCAGTTTCACAGCTCCTGTGCCGACTCAAACGCTTTCTATTTCAACTCAGGTGTAAGGATTCGTTCCTTTTCTATCAGAGCATGCCCTTGTTCCCTTGTTCCCTTGTTCCCTTCTTTGTTTACTTCTTTCCCGCAGAAACGACAAAATTGACAGACCCGTATAAGTAATCAAACATGCCGTCTCTGCCAGTGGATTACTCCGGATGGTGTGATACTTACATCTACACTTCACACAACCATGGTACTGTAATTGGAGGCCTCTAGGTGGCAGGAGTTATTACCAACCCCAATCTCTATTCCATGTTGGAGATTTTCTGTTCGTTTAGCGATACCTTCCATCTCCAAAACAAGGGTGAACAGTTGGTTGGGAGGGATCAGCAACAGCTTCAACTAGGAAACCACTATCTTGTCACTAATTGTAAGTTGTTTCTCTGCTTCCATCGTAAGTCGCTATTCACCCAGTACAGGTTCCGTAGTTATTACCTGTGAAGCTCCGCTCATTTGAACGACTTCGTTGCCCTCCGGAACCCGTATCACATCATTCCGTGGTGCTGTCCGTGATCAAGACAGGAGGTGGGTTATAACAGGCAGGCCCGCGCGGCTAGCGCAGTTTGGCAACGGGACGGGCTTCGAAACGGCTCATATCTTTCCTCTGGCACACGAGGGGTACTGGAATTATTATAAATACGGTCGTTGGATTACCATTCCACCCGCCAATGAGTCCGACAGATCCATCAACTCGGTACAGAATGGGATCTTGGTCACGGCTGATATATGTGATTATTTTAAGTCCTATGATTTGACCATCAATCCTGATATATGAATAGCTGGACCTTCAGCTGTTCCTGGTTAACAATTGTATAGGATAACTACAAGATGGTGTACTTCACACCTGATTCGCTTGACCATCACATCGCCGGTCAGCATCTTGATCAGTCGTTCCTTGATAATCCACTTCGGCCTGTTGATCAGCTTCTACGCTGGCACTATCCTTAGGTAGTTCTCCTGAATATGAAGGCTACGGGTGAGCCTTGTTTTGAGACGGATTTCCCGCCTGGTTCAGATATCAGAGACGAGATCATGCGTGGTCAGAAAGGTGCAGAGATAATGGAGTCTGAGCTGTTTAGCCGTTTCACTGCAAGGAGGAGTAACCTGAGCTAGTTGCATGCGGTCGAATAATGTGTACCTAGGACACGATCATATCTTATGTAACAATAGTCTCTGGGACCGATCTTGGTTCTTTTCATAAATTCTCTTAAACATCACGCGAGCTACGAGGTTTGATATGGGATAGGGCTATTTTATAGGCAGTTTGGAAGTCGCATGGTGGTTCTTTGCCCCCCTGGGACCTGCGCACTAGTAGACATAGCTTGGGGCGCAGCATTTGCTGCACAAAAGGCACTTTTGTGTTTCCTTCGCTAGACCAGTGTAACCACACCTTCCTCTCAACAAATCAATTCAATCACCACCTCACGTCTTCAGAGCTTGGCCTTTCCGGTAGCCTTGTTTTTCTCTGCCTATATAGGGCGCGTTACACCGTATGTACTTGTACCGCTATTGGAAGTTAATTCAACTGTCCCAATCGCCTGTGATGAGCCTTGATTGAATTCTCGGGCTATTTTTTCCACTCATCACTGTCTCGTTCGGGATTGTGGCAGATTTTGCGTTCGGTCTTAGCACTGCTGGTGTGGTAAGTGCTGCTCGGGAGGGGATGTCAAGAGTGATTCCTTGTGATTGTGATTAATCAGGCTCATATTTGTTGGATGACTTCAATTGAAGATTGCTCATATCGTACTTACAATTTCATGGATTGGGGAGCGCGACGAAAAAGTTTAAAATGGTGTTATCAGAATGCACTGGACACTTCATCCCCCCCGCCCCCCAAGGCGGCGTTGGCTGTTCGTAACTGTTGATACCAACATCCTGCGGGAGAATACAGGTTTTCGTGGTGAAGGATGGAAGTAAAATAGAGGTGAATGCCACACTCCCATGGGCTTATTCACTCTCGTACCGTACTGAGGAATCTGCATGGCTTAAGCTTGTGATTTGGTTTAAATCGAAGTTTTTACAATCATACTTTTTTTCTACTTTTTTCTTTTTACCCACCTCCGCCTGGGCATCATCGATGACACCAAAACCCTTCCAACAGGATAGGAACAACTCCTCCAGGACTACAAAATCTCAAGATTAATCATTGGAATTCTACGGGACACAGCACAACCAAGTGGAATTTTTGTAAATGGGGAGAGACCTACGTGAATCCGGATATGGATGTGTGAAAGTCAGAGAGATGGAGGGAGGGACGAGGAGAAATGCCAAACTACCTTTGGCAAGCGGGGTGGAGGATAGTTAGCTTTTACCAGCCTCTAAGTATCGGGACCACTAGCGACAAGTATATGTCCGAAATGTCATCCACACTTACAATCCCTAGTTCCCGCTCAGGGTAATATTCAGAAACCGTGGGGAGGAGAAGCCACGTGTATTCTGGGGCAGCCGTATACTCTCATCGGGGTCTAGCAATTCTGTGGTTAGCGGAGCCCCGGCCTCGAGTCGGACTCTAGGGAGTAGGAATGGTCCACTTTAATCTTTGTCAAGATTCCCATGGGCCTCTAATACCTAGGTTCAGATCTCGTCTGTACTTTCTATTAGGCTCTGAATTACAGGATTGCCTTTGGGCTCTGGGAGAATGTACTCGAGTACTGGGTTTCCAGAGATGAGTAAAAGCAGGGCTGCAGTCCTGGGAAGGGTGTGTGGCTCGGCCTCCATGAATATTGGCTAAGTTTGGTTTATTGTGTAAGATGTGAATATTTTCCACCCACAACATGGGGTATGATAGAACCAGCTACACCACAAAGCCTGCTTGAAAGCAATACTCACTTTACCTAATTAAACCCAAAAAAGATGATTACTGAGACCTGTAACCATTATGTGTACCTACCGGGGGTACCTGTATTGAAATTGAGGCTGTTACAGAGTGTTCGCGTATCCTTCGCCCCAATCTTCGACCACTTCCTCCTTCTACTACCAACCAGGAAATTATCTGTGTGAACTAGAAATTGATAACGTTGTCTCTCTGGAGAAAGTACACCACACATTAAATTGTCACTTGATCACTAGTTGACAGATGAATTTCCATTTGACATTGCAAGAACCCATCCCGGACCGGTAACTGCAGTGGCCAGTACAATTGTCTCTTCCAAATTCCTATTCGCTGTGAACAAGGTCACATGAAATGAAGTTGGAGAAATCCGGAACGAGGTTGAGCAGTTACCCGGGGACATCGCTAGTATGAAGAAGAATATAGATTGTGTGGAGGAAAGCCTCGTATGGAAGTTAAGAAATACTTGCTCGGACCTTATGGTTGAAATCACCAAAGCGCAATATCTTGCCTCTGATCCTCCCTGTCTCACCCACGTGGACCTCCTGGGGTCCGGCACTGCTCCGGCTCGCTATTGCGACCTTAAAATATGAGGTAGGAAGATAGGATGAGTATAGTCTATACTTATTACGGAGGTTAATTTAGTTTGCAAGCACTTAGCAGGATGGCTGGAAAAAAAAACTCTCTTGAATTGTATTTTTATGTTTTAAGCCATTAATAGAATGAATTAGGGCATTTGATATTAAGTCCTTTGTCCAGCACATGTGATGATGCGTAGAGTGAGGATGGGAACGATACAGATGGGGGTGTAAAGACACACGGAAAGATAGGTAGGATGCGACGAGAGGGGGGGTTGCTATCACAGTTTACACTCACAATGTAACCATATTTTCATATCCTACTTGTACATTTGGTCCCAGATACTAATATAGGCTAATGCCTAACACCAAGACCAAGGCTAGCCCGGAGATAAACCAAAATAGCGGCGACGGGGCACAAGAAAAATACCCTGTCATGAACCGACCGCACTTCGCAGCACGCTACGCAGCAATGCAGTTCGGCCACAGGGTAAGGGATCAGAGAATGGCGTACCAAACTAATTCAGTTAATCGCTGCTTTTATCGGGACTTAAACAAGGAAGCGAAACTGTAAATTAATCGAGTAACGGCGCCCAACACAGAACCCAAAGTCAGAAGTTGGAAGTTGGAACTCTTGGCGAATAATTGAAAGGGAAGAAAACTACTTCACAGCAAGAAAGATTGCGTCATTTAATATTCTTCACTTTTCCCTCATGTTGCCTCCGTTTCGATGAGGCGAATAGCTTAATGAAATTGTGATTTATCGGACATGATGGCCAGGGCTTTGGACTTCTAACTTCTTACCTCAGTTTATCCACAGGGGGGCCGTACTTCTAATATGGTGAGAAGAGAGACAATTTTGATGTGATATCACATGACCAAAATGCGGGCCTTAGTTGCCAGGTGGCAGCACTATGATCACAACGTCAAACTATAAATACCGCCATCACACCTATTCCGCAGAACCTTCAAGCAACAACAACGATTGGTCCTTGTACCGCCAAAGAGGAATCACTTTCTATCTGCAACAAATCTCAAATACCCGCCGCGCCCGCCATGCCTGCCGAGCCCACCCCGCAAACCGAAGCGTATCCAACTCCACCCGACAGCTCCCAGCCAATGGAAGCCGAAGTACCAAGCGTGACCAATCTAACCCTCGCCGACGGCTACGAGATAGGAGAGACTATGGGACAAATCGGCATGCAGTATTATCTCACCGAAGGGTTAGAGGGGGTAGAACGGTATGAATATCGTGATATTCGCACGTTTAAAGACGCCGTTAATTTACAAAATGCTGCATTCTGGTCGGCTAAAGCTGACGAATCCCCCTCCCCGTACATAATATTTTCTCCGGTCACCCTGCACCAACTTGCAAACATCGACAGTGTACGCAAAACCCAATACAAAAAAGTCCGCATTTTCTACTTCAATGACGAAGAAGTATTGATCGTCAAAAACATGCCAAGCCCGGTCCACGAACTCGCTACCCAGACATTCCAACAGATCATCATCAAGAAGATATGGGATGGTGGCCAGCGGGATATGATTCTGCTAATGGGTGGCACGACTTATAAGGGAACCGATTGCGCGAAAGAGGCCGATGCATCTTTTAAACCACTCCGAGCCCGTCCCGGGCACCACGAGTGGCCAACAGTCGTTCTTGAGTGTGGTGTCTCAGAGACTGCACGCCGGTTGATGGTTGATGGTCAATGGTGGATAAACAACTCCGGTGGAGCCGTCAAGATAGTGTTGCTATTGTTTGTCAACCAGAGAGCGAGAGAGATCCGTATCGAAAAGTGGCAAAGTGATACGAGAGAAAATCCGCATCAAACTCGAGAACACGATGAAACCCAAGTCAGTGGACCAACCCTAAAACAGACTATCCGTATCACCTCTACAGCGGTCACCGGTTCCCCCCTGATCTTAAAATTCCAAGATATATTTTTACGCAAGCGCAAACGGTCCCGCGGAGAGAAGGATTATGCAATCACGATGGAAGATATGGAGAAATACCACCGCATGATCTGGCCACCGGTCCCAGATGAAAGCTCTGAAGCCGAATCCTGTAAGTTAGCCTTGTTGATCTGACATGGATTTAGTGCAAGCTAATTCGAGTAGCCTCGGAAGAAGATGATGCATCATCAAGCTAGTCATATGGGTATGTCGTGGATTGGCCTGGAAATATGGTTCTTAGAAATACTGGCTTGGTTGTTGCAGGTCGTACATCTTTGTACTTTTTCCTTTTTCCTGTATATTAGTTTTGTTCATCACAATGGAATACTCCTCTCTCGACTAGCAGCAGCCAGGTACTACGGTTGATTTGGGATCTCTTTCAGCTTTGGCAAACTTCAATCTCACAGACTCTTTATTCACCATCTCCTGTCCAACTTCAAAGCTCAATACCCTATTATTGCTAGCGGTCAACGCGTTTGCCTACTCTAATATATGTATAGTTATCAATTCTGTGGAAGGATCTCCGATACCTCGCCTAATAATGAGTCCGTCAGTAAGCCATTCTGTTTAGGGCTCCTAAAAGCAGCTGGCTGATAGGAAGCTATTTGTAGGGTCACTACGGCCCTCTTCTAATCCTCTGGGGCCCAAGCATCAGCTGTTAATCACCCCGATTTACTTTACCCTACTACCATGTGGGATTACTCTAAATTGCAACACGGGGAATAGATAGAGAGCTGCCTCTGGCGCTCAGTAATAAGGCCATTCCCTCTTGAACTAGGAAAGAGAAAATGAGATATCAAACGACAAACTCTCCACAACTGACTCAAGTCTTCCGTATCGCAACCGTTTTCGCAGGCACTTCCGATACTGATACTGGCGTCAGGAGACCTTGGTTTTCTCCCAAGGTTGGTTGGTGTGTGGCGCAAGCTGTGGCTACTTTAATACAGATGAGATCTCAACTAAGGAGATTGTTTGAAGTATATGTCACATGCATGGACTGCCCATAATGGACATTAGGGAGTGGTGGGAATGCTGTTCGGTCTAGAGGTGATTCATCTCAATGCACCGGATAGTAACTCCCGCAAAACAGCACTCAGGCATGCTACTGCCAGTGGACATAAAGGAATGTTGGATAAAAAAAGAGATACTATACGAACGGGATGAGGCCTATCCCGACTGGTTGGAGAATAACGGTCGCAGGTGTTCTCACCCGCTGCCTCGTCCGGATGTGGGGAAGCAGTAAGAATACCACCTGGAGGAGTAGATGTCAATTCCAACAAGCCAGACACGCTTGGCCGACCACCACTGTCTGGTTCTACAAGCTGTGGACATGGGGGAGTCCTGAAAACCTCTGTCTAGGAGCAAGAAGTCAATCCCACCCGACTGGTCAGATGATTGGGGCCAAATACTACTCTCACTTGCTACTTAGGATGGGTGCGAAGATATGGTGAAAGTACTACACGAGAGGGAAGATATCAACCCAGGTGGTCCGCTGCTCTCGCTTACTGCTTGGGGAGGATATGAGGGGGTGGTAAAACTACTACTAGGGCAGGAAAACATCAGCACAGACAAACCAGGCAATCACAGTTAAACCCATGAACTCGAACAAGCAGAAGAGGTACGAGCAGACCATTCTCTCGAACCCTGCTAACATTACAGGGTCAGGTATGGGTACCGATGAGCGTTTCACTGCTGGGACGCAGGAGCTGTATGCACAGTTCTTGATTCCGTGGATAGAGCAGCTGAAACAGTTGGGCTGCGATTGCGTGCTCAGCCGCGATGGGGGGGAAGCAGGGTGTTTAGAACGCATTTGTGGGGGGCTGGGGCGCTTGGGTACTTGCTTGGCAGAGTTTTGTCATAGTGGAACAAGAGAGAATGGAAGGTGAGCTTTTGGAGAGAACAGTGAAGCCGCCACCTGGCCCCGGTGGGAAGGAACTACTAGCCGCGAGGGAGTGGAGTGAATGGCGGGCATTGGTCCTTAAGGGTCTCAGACTATTTGAAACCATCAATACTACTAAGGATACGCCGATATCCAATAACCATCTCTCCGCCATCTCTTGTTTGTGATCTATCGCCATCTCTTGCAGTCTATCTCCCCTATTCCCCGTCCGTACCCGCTTTGACCTATCTTGATCGTTGCCACTTTGCCTTCCATCAGTCGCTCACTATCTATCCTTTGGATCATTCCCTTTTCCATTCACCGTTTATTTCTGTCGTTCGCAGCTCTCTTGTTCGCTGGTGGTTTGCTGGTTTGCGCCAGATCAGGGGAGTGGGAAGCTGCAGAGCATTGCGAGTAAGTATTCATGGTGTTTCTTGTTTTTATAGTTAGCATGGTAATACACGGAGGAAAGGAAGATTTGCGTGGAGGAGAACGGGCATCTGTGGTGATTGGTGGAATGATATGAGGACGGTTTGTTGTAGATGATTTATGCTCCAGTGTTGCTCGCTTTTAATCTTGTAGAGTTTTTCGCATCCTTCAGTCATGGCCATTGCGATCACAGACTATTATTTGCTTGTTTCAGGCTGTTCAAGTTTATTACGGACGATTCTGTGTTCTTTCCTTGAGTGCCTGATATCTATTTCGAAATTCTCTGGTACGCGCCTTTTGGCCTGATAGGGAAGGAGAAGGCTCCACTGAGAAAGATCTATGATCTGATCATTACTGCAAACAGAATCCTCCCGATCGGGAGGTCATTCCCACGCCTCCAAATGATGGAACCCAGTTGCACTAAATTCTTAACAGAAGCGTCCTTTTGATCACTGGAATAGCCGTGCCAAGGGCCTTTGAGCCTGTCGCCTACGCTGCTCCACCATGCTAGAGGACTGCATCAAGGAGGTTGGCAAAGATTTGCAACCCCCGCCACCAGGAAGGCCCGTGGCATCACCAACGGTTGCAGCGAAATGGAGTGAGGACTATAATCACTCCTGGAGCAAACCAAAAGAAAATAAGAGCATGAACATCTGATGTACTCAGAAGTCGCCTTCTGTCATGGTATCGACTGCCGCGCATATATAAAGGACCCAGATTAATGCAAAGATAGACGGCTTTGTTATGGCCCCCTTTGATGGCGAACCCGATCCGCCAATTCAGAGTCTGTACGCAATGTAAAAACTCTGAATTAAAGTTAGACCCTTCCGCGCATCATACTTTCATTTTTCAAACACGACTCATACATTATATTCGACTTATGCCCTCCCACAAACACCATCAAATGCTGGACCAACGCATAGCCTCGGAAAATTGGGGTACAGAGACGGGAGTGAGAGGTGATAGGGTGATCTTTGGGCGTTTGGAGCGAAAGCTCATGTATACTGAAAGACAAAAATAAATATTTGTGGCGACAGCAGGAAGACGAGGTTGAGGTTTGTCACAATCAAGGACTCCCATGCTGATGGAGTGAGGGCTATTGTCGGGGATAAGACGACCACCTTCCTGAAGACGAAGAAGAAGCAGGCAAATGTGGCGAAGGTGGCTGTTGGACTTTAGAGGAAGTGGGATGCTAGGAGGGGTGATCTGGAAATTTTTAGGGCGTACAAGGAGAAGAAGAAAAGGGGGACTGCGGGTGAAGGTAATGGCGGAGTAAGGGACAGGGGAAATACTCGAAGAAACAATTATGAAGAGCAGAGATATGGTGGGAATGATGCAGCTGGGTGTGCGAACATGGAGAAAGAGGTAGGAGGTAATGAAAGGGGGGGGGTGTAATTACAGTTTCGCGCTCGCATCATAACTATATTTTCATATCTGGAGTGTAGGGCGCCAATGGGTGGGTGTAAAGATAGTGCTCCTTGACTTTTGTAATTTATTTACGTAGCGACAAAAAGTGATAACCGCAGCAGCGATATATATCGATTATTAGAGAAAAGGTACCACCAACCCCAGCACTCCCAAATCTACTAAACCCTTCCATTGCCCACCCAGCAGTTGTGAGAATGGAGCGATGGGTATATCGCTGGGTTGATTATTCGGAAGAGCAGGTGGGCAAGTGCTGTCGAGAGTTGAACAAGCTGGAGAGTGTAGTTTTATGTAACGATCCAACGTCAGATAGTTTGTTCTTGGCGACGGGAAATGATACTTCTCTTCTTCTTTACCTTATGATTGTACTAGGGCTATGCCTACATTACTGATAGTACAAGACCTTTGTCTACTATTGGGAACCCCTATTGTAAGCTTTCTCTAACTCTTCTTCTTGAAGAGTATTCTTGTCATTTTAGCAATAAAGGTCGTGATAATGATAAAGAGTGAAAAGGTGTTTGATATTCGTTAAAGTAATAAGCACGAAAAGTACTTAGAATTCAATCTAATTGGATTTATACTAATACTGCCAACACTGGCATACGGCCAGTCTCCTTCTTGACTCACAAAACAAACTGCCTAAAATACACTACCGCTGACTATTCCACCTTGCAACTATGCCTCCAAAACATAAATCCCTAAACTACTACCTACGTAGGCTCACATGGGCTTGCAACGACCAGCACTGCTCCAGATTTAAGCGTCTTCCCACCTCGCCACCCAACCACCATCTTGTACCCTTACTCCTATCTGCCCCCAAAATAATTTGCCCCACATACTCAACAAAGAAAACGTACAGTCTATCCTAACATCCTTTTGTCCTCTAGTCATGTAACCCCAGATGCCAATATCACCCTCCCAATACCAGATCACTAAACTGGCAATAGGGCACCTTTGAAAACCCATCCAACTTAGCCTAGTGCAAAAATATCAATATCTATATTACCAGGTCCAACTCATCCTTTGACTTGTGTTGAGAATACCGGAAGCAATCATAACATATCTGGAGATTGCGAGGCCCCCTCTTGAAATATTTGGCGGCGGTGGGGTGCTTTTAAGTAGCCGCAGTATCAATGGCTATACCCTAACAGGGACTGTACCATCATTGTAGGTCATGTAAAATGTATGATTTCTTTGGCATGGTTAAAATGCCTGACAGAACAGATCTAATACCGTTGTTTTTCTTCTCGCACGGGGCCTAAGTAGTGGGGTCCTCTACCCTTTCCAACGGGCTATTCCTTTCCACCATCAGCATGCCATCAAAGGCGTTACCTGCTATCACAAATTCCCCATCCACTGCCTCAACATGATAAGGTATGCCTAACTCCAACCATCTATAACCCATCCACCATGACCTCCACCATGGGACCGCCAAATCCTTGTACAAGTATTCATTAGCAGTACGCCCTCTAGCCTTGTAGGAGCACTCAATATAATGGTATCTATCATCCTTCCCATCACAGCTGCCATGGCCAACCAGGACCATTCTATTACTGATTCTTAACAAAATATCGGAGTTCATACTGGTCACACAATGGAGGTGCCTTTGTGACTTATGTCCATGAGCATAGTACTCATGTCCCTGACTGGTATGCCAAATTTCTCATCTGTCCCTTGAGAACTCACAAGCCAGGACCGTTTGACTAATTCCGAAGCTTACCCTATTCCAAAGTTGAGTATGCAATGGCCATCCAACACACCACTTAGCCTTCAGGTCCTCCATGTTATTGCCAGCAATTCCCTTACAACCCACGACTCAACCGAGACTGACATGAGATAATACGCCAAGAAGCAGTACTATAACTTCCCACAACTCAGGTGAATCACCATCCTAATACATTTTGTTGACCATGGTAAATGGCAGAATACTGTCCAAAAACATCTGAACCGGGTGCCTCTTGGCTATATCCTGGGTATGTTGTATGGTGCAGACAAGTGGAAACAGCTCGCATTCAACTGTACTCCATCATAGTGGAACCAAACATCTATCGATACAGGTCAAAGCCCCAGTCTCAAATACTACCCATGGCTCACCAACTCCGTTGGAGGACTTGGACCTCTCAGTGTATATCACCCCATCCCAAAATGTGCAGAGGTCTGTGTATAGCGAAAGGCGGCACAAGGCCATCACTGCCTTGTCCTTCCCAATCGAAACCGTAGGGCGCCGGGTGAGTACCTTATCCAATGTCTGCTAATGTGCTAGCATAAACTCGTCATTCCAGTCCTGCCTTATCTCACTGAACCAAGAGTGTTAGTCATAGTATTAGTAATTGATGAAGCTGCGATAGCACCTCCACTGCAGGTACCTTCCTTGAACAGCCACCGGTGGAGTCCTAAACTAAGCTAACAACATCTTGCTTACCACCTTCATAGAAGTACGAAATACTGAGTGGAGGGAGTCATTAATGTGGACCTAAATCTGTTTCATGTCTGACACATGATCAGTTACAAACTCCGCTCCATTGTAGATGGTCTGAATGTAGGCTGCATGCACTAAGCAGTAAGCCTCCCATGCTCCCAGCCATCCAACACTCTCCAACCTCCTTCCGAATAGCGAAATCCTGCTCCTAATACCCAACTCCTTTTCCAACCAATACTTTACATGAGAAGAAAAGTTAAAATGTACATTAAACCTATACTCAAGAACAAGTAAGTCCTCAGAGTGTAAAAACATCTCTGCTAACAACTTTATTCCTTTTCACGTCCTCCAGCCAAACAAGATCTACCGGGTCTTGCGAGTGATAAATCCTGTACCTGTGGTCTGTGCTATGCGATTGCAATCGGCAGATATTTCTCCCACATCGTATTGAACATTGTTGGAAGCCTCTGCTGCGATTATGATGATCTTATCATTAATGAATGGCACTACCAGGTGACGAATACCAGGAGAATAACGCATCTGTTAGATGAATATACATGGCGCATATGTACCAAAAAGAAAGGGAGATAGAGGCAATCCCAGAGAAATGCCAGTGCTAATATGGTAAACCAGGGAGATGGATGGATTAAAGCGAAAATGGATCGATCAACTGAAAGTACACCTCCTTGCAATGAAACTCCACAGAGTACCATTACAGTTAGCCAAACCTATACTCTTACCAGTGTCAAGAGACTACCAGGGTAGGAATGGCAGTAGACTAGTGTCTACCCAGTGGAGGTACTGTTGGTTAGGTAACTCAGTTGGACATACTACGCGATACTAAGAAGTACGTAGGTACTAGTAATAAGTGGTAGTTACCCTACTCTCTAGGGTAACCCAAGTAGTCAATTTAGGAGTTACACTGAATTGGTCAGCGGTGGGTCCGGGTAGAGTTACCCTACCTTTAGACTAGAGATACCCTACCTTGGACTATGGGTTACCCTGCTATAGAGCCCAGTTACCCTACCTGGAAAGTAACTTGTTACACAGGACTTTGGGGGAAGTTACTAGATTGTTTGTCAAATGAAACAACATAGGGTGTTCAACTCTCAGGGTTGTGCGGATCCCTCTGAGACATCCTGTCACGAACATGGCTTAACGAGGAAAGGGTTTTCACATGACGCATAGTTATGAGTCCCAGGTATGTTATTGTTTCGCGCATATGACCTATTCGTGTTATAAGATTTGTTATATGTGAGATTTGTGATGCTTTCGCACATGGCTCAAGTATGAGTCATGGGAAATGCGCCTGACAAGTATGCCTTGTGAGTGTGCCTTACGGGTAAGCCTTGCGCATATGATTTATGTTTCGCACATGACCTCATTATGAGGTCGCAGGTTTCGTGCATATGACTCAGTCAAGTCATATGACTTGTTTATTGCATTATGATTGGTTTATGAGTTTTACACCTAACCTCACTATGAGGTCATGGGTTTTGAGCATGTGATCACTTTGGTCATATGACTAGTTTGTTATGATTTGGTTTCGCACATGTGACCACTTTAGGTCACATGACTAAAGGCGGGAAGAACACTATATAAGGAGGCCGATGCGGCCGAGGAAGATAGGTTCTTCACGCTTTGTTCTAAGTACTGTTCCTACTTATTACTTTAACGAATATAAAACACCTTTACGATCTTTATTCTTAGTCCCAAATTATCGTTACGCCAAGGAAGGCACTTTAGGAAGAAGAGTTAGGGAAAGCTTACGATAGGCGTTCCCGGTAGAAGAAAAGGGTCTTGTACTATCTGTAACGTATGCAGAGGCCTAGAGCTATCGTAAGACAAAGGAAGAAGCAGACAGGAAGAGAAGTATCGTTCCCTGTCGCCAAGCACTAACTATCCAGAGAGGGATCGTTACACATCCAGTTGAACTCTAAACAGGCTGTAACTTGGAGATGTGGTGCCTACCACCCGCCTGTGGTCGCATTATAAGTCCCTAGCGTGATGGACTACAGCCTGCGGAGTTGCTGTAAGCCTAGAAAAAGTACCCCAGTGGTGATGCTCAAATAACAGCATATGCTCTCCCGCCGTCTGTATAACCGGAGGCTGTCCGCCGGATCCATGGACGGGTAGAGGGAAACCTGCAGAATGGTCTCGAGGTAGTGTCTAATAAATTAAACCAAAGCTAATGGAGTAATACTACTTTGAAGTTCATAGTAGTAAGTGAGAATACTGGAAGCCAGTAGGTAAGTTTACCGAAGTCCGTTGCCACGAAAGTGTAATAGTATTAGAGAATAGTTAAGGACTCTGAGATACTAGTCCGAGGTTACGATAAGACCTACTTCTAGGAGGGCTGACTGTGGGTAGTGCCTAGTGGTAGTTAACCTCCGAAGGTGTCTACAGGAGGTGCTATGTGGCCATCATCGGGACTGATATGGAATAGAGTAGAACTAGATCGATGTTCAGGGGTGGCCGATGCTTAGAGAACACTAAGTGTATGTGGGTAGTGAGTTCCATCGTAGGTGTCGCATCTGCTCGGGCATGGCAGGTCACCACTGACAAGTAAGCAACATGAAGTGTTTTTACTTCCCTGCTTGCATTGTAGATGCAGCGGCTAAAACACTTCCATAGAGTAGATGTCAGCCAACCATAGAGCAGTGTAGTTCGCTACAGGGAATTGTTAATCCAATCCATGGAGGTTAGCTAGGTTGTCCAAGGAAGTTAGGTACTCACGAACACAGAATAGTGATGGGGAGCAACTGGTTATATATGAAATCTACTTAAGTATATGTGAGTTCTCCTCTACTCTAGCAATCAACTACCTCTCGAGATCAGGACTTAATTGAGTAAAGCTTTGACTTAATGATATTAGGTTTTACCGTTTTGTTTTTCAAACTCTACTATTGAGACTTTGTCATTTATTATATTGTTGTAATTCGGAGAAGAATTCATTGCGGTGTGGTCCCAACCTTTTGATCCATCTTCCCTGATGGAGACCCTGCTACACTCCGAACCTACTGACACAGGTTGGAAGGACATCCCGAGCCCACCAAAATGTCTATGAGGATCTTAATATTAATCTTATTAAACTCTCACTCAATAGCCATTGATAGGATCAGCCGCTTATATTCTTTATCATGTCATAGGAATTCAACAGGTACTGTCCTGGCATTGTGAACTGAGTAGTTCCGGCGTGTACCAAACTGCCTTTTTCCAGATCAATGCTAGCAGCCAACCGTAACCGGACCACTAATTCTGTGACTTTTACCTCTGTCGGGAGGAGATATATCTTCATCCAAGATTTGACGGTGTTGTACCTTGGCTTATCAAGCTTTGCTATGAGCAAGATCTCTACCGTATGCTAGTCCGGAATATAACGACCCAGTCTATTATCAACAAGGTATCGTAATATTGTCCCATCCCTTTGCTTCCAAAATGATAGGAAGGGGTAACCTATGTCATTCTCACCTGGACACGTATTTGTAAGGTAACTGACAATGGTAAGCTCTATCTCCAGAGCGGTATCTATGTCGAGCATCGAGTCCACCCAAGTGGTGTGGTCGCCACTGAATACCTGTTATGCGACCAGGTCACTAATGCTGGAATGTCTAGTAGTGTAGGACCTATCTGGGTAGGATATAGAGGGAAGTGTTCACTTAGCTTCCAACTTCTATATCAACCTAAGGATGTTGGGACCCTAGCTCTCAGCTATCTTGGACCTGATATTTTATAACCTGGCCCTTAACAGGCAAGCCCAGTGGACACATCTGACCAACTTGTAGTCCTCTGCCTGCTCCACCCTGCACTTATAGTACCTTTATAGCCGAGCCACATCCAACCTCATCCACTCCCACTCCTGTGTCCACCACTTACACTAACCTCTTCCAACAGAGGCCCGTAGGAGTGCATCCACTACCTGTCTTACCTCTTCCTGCAACTTCCTATCTTTCCCCTATTGCTGGTCATCGAGCTGTTTTCCCACCTTTTCCCATATTACCTTTTTCTAGTCTGGCCTTCTACAAATTATATTGTCAGGGAGGTTAAGCATTAGTTTAAGGGTTTGAGCACTATGGTCACAGTCACAAGCATCCAGGTACCAATTTCTAAGGTAGCGTGCCAGGTGCAGGCATATGTCGATTATGGAAATATCTGGAAGGGCTGACACTGTTGGTAGGACAATGTTCATATTGTAAGCCGGGGTAGTGAACCACTGTTTCAGCCACTGTCTACCTAAATTGTTCTAGTCTATGTTGGGGTCCTAGTCTTGATATCTGGCATTAAAATCTCCGAACACAATATCTAGCTCTGTGAGATCATACAACCATCCAGTGAACTGGTCCTTGGTATAGCCCAGTCGAAAGTAAACTCCAGCGAGCACTCTCTTCACTCCTTACTCCTAATAAGAAATGCATGTACGGTATTCCTCTTGCCTGATCATTTCAAAAATCTTACTCATATAAGACCCAACAAACACCTGAACACCCAACTCCTTAACAAAAAAAAATAAATCCAATCCATCAACACCTACAGGTACATGTTCTTCCTCCAGGTCAACTGGACATTCAACAATAAAAAACAACTTAACAAAGAAAAATAAATCAAACACCAGCACCTGATTCTGACTGCTGCTACCCACATTTAATGCCATTTTCATAATAAGCATTAAAAGGGGGCTTCGACTGATCTACTCTGACCACTGGGGCAAGAGGCACAGCGGCAGTCATTATATGCCTCTGCAGCAAACCAGATAATTTCTTTCTGGCTAGATTTCCTAGTGGCAGTGTTCTTCAAAATCCTATGTACTAGTAAGGAGGTGGAGAAGGGATGTTCTAGTTCCCGATCCTTAGCCTTGTCTGACTTATGCCGGTGGGCCTCATACTCCTCATCGCAACCAATTTCAACCAGCTTGGGTGTCTGGGATCTCCCATGACTATGTTGTCTCCTTCTGCATCTTCTAGTATTTCCGCCTTGATGGTCTGTCCCTTTGAGAGGGTCTGCTAGCAGGGTTGGCTCTGTTTTGGACCGCAAAGGTGAGGTGGTAGAGGACGACTTAACAGCTGGGCACTGATCATATTTAGTAAAGAGGTCCAGCTGATCGCATACCCAGTGCTGCCTCCTGGTGTACTCACAAGTCAGACCTGCACTTCGGGAAATGTTAGATTGCTGCACATATATTGTTGAAACAAATATTCTTTAAAGCAAAACCTGTAGTGGAGGGGGCAACTATAGGTGGCCTTACAAGGGCCAGTTTCCAAATACTTACAACAAACCCTTAGGAGGTGGTGTGCATCAAAGATCAGGACATTTTGGACACCTCCTCATAGCCAGATATTGCCCTTTGCCAACCTTTCTCTAATGGCCATATTCCTTTTCAACTGTGAGGTGGATGGCACACGTGCTGGTATTGGCCTGTATTATGGTATAGATAGAGTCCATAATATCGGGCTGGCAGACTGTGACTACACCGGTATTGGATTGCTCCCAGTAATTGTGGAGGCCTCAAAGGCCTCGCTTCCAGTCCGTCCTTCAACGCTCTAAATCAATCTTAGCCCCCTGTCCTTAAGAGGAACTCTAGAAATAAAAATCTATACTTTGTTTAGATTCCTCTAGAACTCAAACTCCAGATGGAACAACTCTCTCAACAGGTTAAGGCTGGCCTTCTTGAGGCAGTTACCTAACTCTGTAATGGGGTATGCTGTTAGGGTCAGGAAAATACATCCAATCTCTGGCTAGATGTGGCCTGCGTAGACAGAAGGTGTATTTCCCCGCATCTTCCCCTGATTGGAAAAGGTCTCATCCATCTGATTCGGGATAGCATCAACATCAACGCACTCTGGCAGGGCAACTTCGTTATTGTGTAATTAGTCTCCAAGGAGTACTATTACAAGTAGCCAACCCTATATCCATACTGGTATTATAAGACTACGATGGTAGGAATGGGGGTAGACTAGATTCTAACGAGTGCAGGTACCATTAGTCAGGTATCTCAGTTGGACATACTAAGAAGTACACAGTTACTAGTAAGGAGCGGTAGTTACACTACTCTGTAGGGTAACCTAAGTAGTCAATTTAAGAGTTACCCTCAATTGCTCAATGGTGGGTCCAGGTAGAGTTACCCTACCTGCAGACGAGAGTTACCCTGCCTTAGGCCACAGGTTACCCTGCTATGGAGCCAGGTTATCCTACCTTGAAAGTAACTTGTTACGAAGGACTTCGGGTGAAGTTACTAGATTGTTTGTTACAAGAAACTACATTAGGCGTTCGCATCTCAAGTTGTACAGATCACTGTGGCACAAGCAGTTAAGCTCAGGACAATCTGTAACTTGGAGGTGTGGTGGCTAACACCCTCCTCTGACTCTGTTATAAGTCCTTAGCATCATGGCCTACAGCCTGAAAAGTTTCTGTAAGCCTAGTAAATGTCTCAGGTGGGGATGCTCCTGTAACACTGTATATGCTCACGCCATCGGTCCGACCAGAGCCTGTCTGCAGGATACATAGGTGGGTAAAGGGGAACCTAGAGAACGGTCTCCAGGTGGATTCGTGCAAAGCGGACCCAAATGGAGGGAGTAATACTACTTTGAGGTTCAAGGTAGAATGTGAGGTTACGGGAGTCCTGTAGGTGAGGTAACCGAAGTCCGCTGTCTTGAAAGTGTAATAGTATTAGGGAATCGTTAAGGATTCTGAAACACTGATTTGGGGTCATGATAAGACCTGCCTCTAAGAGGGTTGACTGTCGGTAGTCCCTATTGGTAGTCTACCTCCAAATGTAACCGGTACGGGTACTCAGTTATTGGTTTTGCTTTATATCTTGTTTTATGTATCGCTTTGATACTTAGTTTGTTTTAAGTATCGTTTGATACTTAGCTTTGTTTTATCATTTGTTTTAAGTATCGCTTTGATACTTAATTAGGTTTACCAAAGTGTATTGATTGAGACCTTTGATTAGTTTCGTTCATACTAGGCATCAACAGATTTCTATATTTAAAGACCACCTGATTCCACAATGGAAAAGGCAGACTTCGACCGAGAGTATTTCAATATCCTGGGTTGAATGGTTATTTATTTGTTCCTCAGCATACCCTCGAAGTCTCCTCTTGCTCTCAGCTCTCGCCTCCTCTGTGGCAAAGCAGGCTACCTCCTAACTGTGGCTTCTATTACCGATAACATGATTAGCAACTTGCGAACACGTTACATGTTTTTAATCTCAGCCAGTGGTTAAGAACCTCTCACCCGATTTAGGCCAAAATCAACCTATAGATATTTACCTGTCAATGGTAGCACAGAGAAGTGTCAGAATCACAGTACATTAGGCTTCGTGTCAATACCAATGTAGGGTCATTGATGACTAGAGATTGGAAGCAAATCTCACGGATAGACCTTTCAGGAAAGAAAGAACCTCGACGCGCTGTTAAAGAGCCTGAAGAGCCTGCAAACACTGAAGCCATACAACCTTCGGGTGATTTCCCCCCAACTCCAGCAAAGAAACCCACCCTCGAATACTCAAACAACTCTGAATCTAGTAGTGAATCTGATCTGGCTAGTACAGGAGGAGGAGGATCTTCTGGAAGTGGAAAATGAAGAGCAAGATCAGAAGAAGAAGAAGAAATCGACATATCCAACATACCTGGACTCAAGCTCCACCTACCAGTCACGTTCACCGGAGAAGGGAAAGACCTCTAGCCAGAAGCCTTTAATCAATAGGCAAGAGCGCTTGAACACTACCTTCTCTTGAAGAAGGTTGATGCCGAGAAACCTACATCAGGATTATACATAGGATCATTCTGTGAAGGAAAGACAACTGACCCGTACCCCCAATGCTATAAGGAGTACAGTGGAAACCCGAAACTAAGAGCAATAACAGTACTTGAACACCTTAAAGATTGTTTCCAATCCTCTATCACAAATGACTTGTTATACAAAATGTTCAACGAGCTTCTGCAAGTCAATGGAACACATGTCAAGTGAATCATGGATGTAGCCACAAACCTTCTGATGTATAGGGACCCAATCATGTCAGGAAGCATCTCTAGTTATATCTTGAAGAGAGAATTCTATGATGCTATGTACCTTACCCTACGACGAGAATTGGAACCACTGGAAGAAGAAGACCATGATATTGGTACAATATTCAAAAAGGCTGAACGAAAGGATTGCTATACTCCACGAGACCAAGGCATACAAAACTCAGTCTTCCTTCCATAGTAACCGACAATCTCGACATAAGCCCTCCAACAATTCCGAAGAAGAATCACTCTGAGTTTTCAAAAAGAAAACAAAGTCTACCAAGGAATTGAGATGCCAGAAGGGCGAATGCTTTGAATGTGGAAAGACCGGATACATGGTAAAGAATTGCCCTATCACGAAAGCAAAAGGAAAGGCTATTAAACAAGAGGCATTGAATAATATTAGTGAAAGAGATAGTGATGACACCCAATCCAGTGAATATGAGGAGATCTATATTGGATATATCGATGTGGAATGCAACAGTGTCCGACCACAGGCTACCTTCAAACCTCACAACACTCTTGAAGGTACTATCTTAATCAATGGACAAAAGACCCAAGTTTTGTTCAATAGTGGCGCAATTAGAAGAGATATGATCAGTAACGCCTTTGTCTCTGTACATAGACTCCCAACCGGAGATCTGAACCAGCCTGTACCTGTCAACATGAGAGTAAAAGAATCACGATCCACAAGTTATAAGACTTGTAGTGCAACTATCAGGCTTGGTTCTACCATCCTACTCCTTCAAGAGATACTAGTAGGAAACCTAGCCAAATATGATACCCTAATTAGGATGCCATTCCTGAACTGCCATAAGGCTATGATCCAATGCGCAGAATCTACTATAGATTTCGCAGACCCGAAGGTCAGAGTATCATGCAAACCAACAAGCAGAATGTACCGAGCCGCAGTCTGTGAAGCAACTGCCCAACACCTATTGGATGAGTACTCTGATGTTTTCTCTGATCAGATCCCAGAAGAACTACCATCGATGAGGGAGGTGAACCACCACATCCTCTTACGAGACCCCTGTAATTTAAAGAACCAACCCACCTACCCCATCCCTGACGCATACAAAAACCCACCTTGTCACTGGGTAAATCAACAACAGAGAAAAGGAGTCATCTACAGACCAAAAGTGCCTGTTGCCGCTCCAATATTTGTCTAACCCAATGCAGACGGCAGGAGAATCGGCTCCCTGATTGACCTTAAACTGCAAAATGAAAATACCGTAATGGATAGCTCTGGCATTGCAAAGCCCAATCCAGATCCTGAATGCAGTAGGAAGGGCTAGATTCCAAAGCAAGATTGACCTAAACGATATGTATTTCCAGACAAGGTTAGACCCAAAAGGTGAATGCTATAACAGTTTCAAAAACCTCTTCGGAAGTTTCATCAGCTGAGTTACGTTACAAGGTAATACGAATACGCCCGCCACATGCATGCGAATCGTGGAAAACCTACTAAGCGAATACCTCCATTATTTTGTCTAGGTATATATCGACGATATCCTCATCTTCTCAAATTCCTAAGCAGAACATACATACCATATAGGTTGGGTATATGCCAAGCTAAGAAAAGGTAAATTTTATGCTAGTCGAAATAAATCAATCCTGTTTGCCGACAAGCTCAATATTCTGGGACATGTGATAGACGATGAAGGAATATATGCTGCCCCTGGAAAGATATCCTGCTTGACAGAATGGACAACAACTCAGAATCAGAAGGAACTCATGCGATTCCTTGGACTAGTCAACTACATCTTCCATTTTCTACCACACCATGCCACTGTAACTGCACCGCTCAAAGCCCTCACTGGCAATGCGGAATTTGTCTGGACCCATACTCATGACCAAGCCTTTACCAACATTAAGGAAGTGATTAAGAATGTCAATATTATATGACCTATCGACTACAGTAAACCAGACCTGATCTAGCTGATAACTGACGCATCAGATGTTGCAGTTGGAGCATGGGTAGGACAAGGACCTTCACATAAAATGTCAAGACCGGCAGCATTGCAGAGCAGGAAGTTCACTAATTCACTGATGAGCTATGGGACAACAGATAAGGACACCCTTGCAGTGATCGATGCTCTTGCTGCTTTCAACTATATCCTAATAGGGAATACCTTTACTATTGTCACTGACCACCAACCTCTCACTAATCCCAAGATACAAAGGATTCCTGGAAGGAGAAGACCCCGATGAATAGAAGAAATCAGCAAATACGATGCAAAAGTTATCTATACCCCTGGAAGAACCAATTATTTAGCTGACCCTCTCTGCCACCTTTCTGAGACCTAAGTGCCCACTGACCCTCCTCTTGTTTATAACCATACAACACAAAGCGAAGACAGCTCCAATGACACCTCCTATTAAGAAGAACCATTGATAGCTACAGCCAGTACTACATCTCCCTCAGCTCCTTACTCTTATACTATGTA
Organism: Tuber melanosporum; assembly: GCF_000151645.1. NCBI lineage: Eukaryota > Fungi > Ascomycota > Pezizomycetes > Pezizales > Tuberaceae > Tuber > Tuber melanosporum. Next base: position 369,412 of record NW_003299019.1, read on the forward strand.
CAGAGCTGCAGGACAGAATAAGGAAAAGATATCGATGACAAGTGGAAAGATGATTGCATTATCCACAGTACACCTCCTCACGAGCTTGAACAAAGCAAACATTACTGGTCCCACTGTTATCTCGATACCAGTCCCTTTCACCGGACTCAAATTAAGTTCGGTAACCAATACCAGCTACCATACTATACCTCTGGTGGAGATTCCACAGATACCAGCCTCGACACTGCTGAAGAGGAAGTAGAACAACAAACAATGGACAATGCTAATGATGGATTAGTCCAACTCCTCCTTACCCTTAACCCTGCTCTAAGACAATACCTACGTCTTGAATAACTCACAGAAGTAGCAGCCAATCGTGAAGCAATGTCCTTCCTACACCTTCTGCCATTAGCACCACCATCCTCACCTCCCATAATCGATTCACAACTACTATATGGCAGACCCTTACGAGTATACACCAATGAGACTATTGTTGCTCTCATACAACCCACTATTCCTGAACATTACCGACATTTCTATAAAACCTTTGAAGAACAAGAAGACCCTATCAAACAGAGAAGAGGATCTCTCATTGAGGACAAACCTGATGTCTGATAAACTACCGAGGAATTCACCTCATCCTTCCGAAGCTAGATTATTGCTGGATACCATCACGATCCAATCTATTTCAAATTGATAGACAGCTCTAGACAAGGTGATCTCACCCCCTACAACATATCCAATGAAATGGTATATACTATTACCCTTATGGTGAACATTACCTATACATCCCAACCGGCTATATGTTTAATGGTATGACTAGCAGGGAATATGTCATTACTGAAATCCATAACAAATAACATTATAGTGCCGACCATAACCTACAATATGCCTCAGAATTGGTTTACTGGCCGGAAATGCGCAAGGACCTCCGTGCTTTCGTCCAATAATGTGAAATCTACCCGGCTAATAAGCAATGCACACAACTACCTCAAGGCAGGGCCCAGACACTTCAGTTACCTTGCGAAATCTTCGAATCCTTTGCCCTTGATTTCGCATGACCATTCAACAAGTCCTCCGGTTATAACACCATATTGGTAGCTGTGGCCCAGCTTTCTGGATACACATGGCTCATACCATTGAAAGTCACTGACTCATCTAAGGACACCAGGAATAACCTCCAATGATACCTATTTACCCCCCATGGATACCCATTATCTATGGTCAGTGATGCTAATCTCTGCTTCACACCCAAATTCTGGAAACAGACCTTGACCTCCATTGGAATCTATCACATTATGGCCGCTTCTGGGCATCATAGGACTAATAGCCAAGCAGAAAGAAAGATCCGCGAAGTCAAGACAGGATTTAGGAACATGATTAATGAACGACAGACCAACTGGGAACCAGCCCTCACTGAGCTCGCCACATATATCAACGCAGAATATTCAGACACCTTAGGAATGTCTTCATACAAGGCAATCTTTGGCCGCCAATTCGCTCTCTTTCCTATAATCCTATTCAAAATCTCCTCAATCCCCGCCTCAGATGACCACTTAAATATACATCAAGCTACCAGGAATGATGCCTTCTAAGCTGTTAAAGCTGCCCGGTTCCAGAGTACCACTATTGCTCAGGAGCGACAATGCACACATATTCCTATCCCATCGGGTGATATGATTATGGCACATGGAAACATGTTTGTTAAGAATGTTGGGCGCAGTAAAAAGCTACAACTCTGATGGTGAGCACCTTTCAAAGTCTTATCCTTTGATAAACATACAGGAAACTACGCTGTCCAGATTGATGGACATATAGACAGCGCCAATACTGCCGTTTTCCATGCCTCTGCTGTCTACGAATTCCACTCAAAGGGCAACTCCAAGTTCTCTGGAAGATAGCACTCTTGACCCGCACCTATCATCAGTAATAAGAAGGATGAATGGGAAGTTGAAGAAATCCGAGACCACGATCCTTGGCATGTAAATGATCAATTCCTACAGGTATGGAATGGTTACCGAAGGAGCGAAAACAGCAGAGAACAACTAGAAGGACTGGAACATGCTATGGATATGTTGAACGAATGGTGGAAAAACTATCGCAGGAGGGATCGTTACAGTTAAAGTAATAAGAAAGAAAAGTACTTAGAATTCAATCTAATTTTATTTAAACTCGTACTGCCAACACTGGCATACAACGAGCCCCAGGGCCAGGCCCCCAAGCTGTCGCATTCCGGATACCACTAAGCATGAACTAACTAAACCTCCAACCCCGTACCTCAAACATGCCCACACTATGCTCTACCACGAACACTAAATACAAAGCCATCAATGGTAAAGAAAAGTACTCTTCAGCCCGGCCTACCCACCGGCTAAGTTACTCGAACAAAATACAATGATTCCACTACTGCCACCTGAATGGGATCCCGTAAAAACCTCCTCTACAGTAGAAACCACGCCGAGCGACCCTACTCCATGCTCCTGAGACATCCCACTGACCGCCCCAGCACCCATCCCCATTCCCAAACAAAGGAAATACCCACCTTCCAAGTGCATAGACCTGAGAGAAAGCCGACATACAGGGTGAAGGATTCCCTAGGCAAAGGGGTACGAACTGTCTTAGAGAATCAGGGAGGCAGCACACCTGCAGCGTAGCCCAAAGGCCTCAATGAAAGCAGCCAGAACGAGATAGTCTTCAAGCTGCTGGAACTTGACTGAACAAGCCCAAGTATTCAACTGTTCTTCTAACTTCTCCTCAGCTCTCTCTGCAGGCGGCGAACCGGCGAAGGCAATGAGCCTTCCGAGTCAGGGACAAGCAGTATAGGTAATGTCTGGTCTTGTTTGACCCGACGCTTCTTGTTTCTCGTCCTCTTCCCATTCCCAGGCACAAGTCTTGTAACATGAGTGAATGAGCCACTCTCATCACCACCCACTGCTACAGGAGGGATGCCACGAGAGGCGTTAACCCGACCAGCCACTGGCTCAACCTCAGAGGACTCAGACACCTGCCGCCCAGAAGGGGGTGATACCACTGCGGGTAGTGTAACCATACCAGGATCCACCCCACCCAAACTAGGAGCAAGCGCCTCAACCGACCCCAACGAATCAGGAATAGGTCCACCCACACTACCAACCACAACGAAAGATGCAGGACGGGCCAGGATAACCGGCAGCGCAATATTCCCCCCAGTGAGCTTCTCTGTTGGATACTAAAAACTCTGAGGGTCTTGCCCACCCCCTCTAACCGAGACCACTGTAGTAACTGAAGCGAGCGATGGGACAGGTGAAGTGGGGATAACCGTGGGAACTTGAGTCGCCAACATCACGTGATAACTGCGATTAATAGCAAGTTTATTCTCGAGGGTAACCTACAAGGCAGATATCTCTTTCCCTCTATGATGAACTCGCCGAGAAAGAACAGAGATGTGATACCAATGGCGAGAGTCATCTACCTGTCGGACGAAGTTCTTCTCGATGTCATGAGACAGAAGCATCGACAAACGTAGAGTGGATGTGGCAGAGGGGGCGAAGGCTGGCTTAGCCATTGTGACTGTAAGGAGGCAACCTTAGTAAACAACTGAAAGGATAAGTAGAAGGAAGAAAAAACTTCCAGCAAACATAGGAGGAGGTATAACAATGAAGTCCCCATAAGGTATTGGAAGTTAAAGATATGAAGCCTATCATGAAATAGAAATCAAGGGCTCTGATTGGATCGTCACAGAACCTTCACGTCTGATACAGGGTGAAAGAAGGAGGGAAAGTACTTAGAACAAAACATGAGCAACTTATTCTTCTCGGCCGCCTCGACCTCCTTATATAGTGTTCTTCCCACCCATAGTCATGTGACCAAAAGTGGTCACATGGGCACAACCAAATCATAATAAACCAATCATGTGACCAAAGTGGTCACACACTCAAAACCCATGATGTCATAGCAAGGTCATATGCAAAAACTCATAAACCAATCATAACACAATAAATAAATCATATGACTCAATTGAGTCATATGTATGAGACTCATAACATCATCATGAGGTCATGTGTAAAACCTAAAGCATATGTGCAAGGCATACTCTCAAGGCATACTTGCCAGGGGCACATCCTATGACTCATATTCGAGTTATGTGCAAAGTATAACGAATCATGACATACTAAATCATATGACTCAAATCGGTCATATGCGTAAAACAACAACATACCTATGACTCATAATTATAAGTCATGTGAAATCCTTTTCCGTGCAAAGCCACATTCATGCCACATCCACGAGATAATTGCTGAAGACCAAGTGGCAGAAAACAACGAGGGTCCCGAGTAAATGGTAGTCTGAGAGACCCAAGACCTGGACCTGGAAAGCCCATCAAGTTAGCAAACAACTACACGGCACTACAAACATAATGAGGAGAAGGAGACAGTAATCATGTAATGATCCAGACGAAGATATACAAGGAAGAAAACCAAGAAAGGACAATATATACAGTGCTCGACTAGGGTACTTCCGAAGATTTTATTGAAAAGAAAATCTGCGATAAATCTGTCCTCAACACTAAGGAATCGAAGAAAGAAAGACAGGCCCACGTAGCGGATGGAAATTCAAGTGTAACTGGTCCTTTAACCCATACAGCGGAAGTACCTATACACATTGACAGCAATAGGAAAACGGCGAGGTTCGGGCTTGGAGAAGTTCCTGGTGGGGCGCATCCATCAAATGAGGTCAGGGAAAAGCTACCTGGCCGCCCATCGCTCCTGGAGAGACCCGGATGCCCCGGATACCTGCCCCTACTGCGAGGAGGAACCTGAGTCTTTCGAACACGCCATTCTTACCAGCCCCTCCTGAACCAGAGCCAGAGATGCCCACCTCCCGGGGGTCATGTGCCTGGATGAGGGGGAGCCCATCTGGACGACGCCGGCACTGCTTCACGGCCTCGCCGCGTATATCTCAGCCACTTGCACCGGTTTTCCCCCAGACATGCCTGCCTTCAGAGATCCCCCTTCCGGGGCCCACACTATCGGATGCTCCACCTCCCCACTCGGCTCTTCCTCCCTGGTCTAGGACTGAAGAGTTAGTGCCTTTGTTTGTTTTCCTTGTTTGTAGGATTTCCTTGGTTTAGTTTGAATGTTTCCCTTTATAAATTAGCTATTATGCATTTTGCGATATGGGTTGTTCGCACTTGTTGGAGGCATTGGTTTGGTTGCTTTTGTTTTTGTTTGCTTTCGGATTAAGGTTTTGTTTACGCCATAGCTAGCGCTGCATGCGAGTTCTTTTACCTAAACAATGAATACATGATTATAAAAAAAGAAAAAAAAAAAAAAAAAAAAACTGCAACGTTCCAGGTAGCAGACCTTATGGACTATGAAATAGTCATAAGGATGCCATGGTTATGAAGACATAATGCAACAATCGATTAGAACGAGAATAAGATGACCTTCACAAGCAAACTATGTGCGAAACAATGTCTCAACTGTTTCCCTGTAGTCTACTTGACACCAATACGTGAAGTGGAAGAAGACAGTTTGCATGCAAAGTTCACTGAGATGCGGCAAGATAATAGAGTCTTGCCGCATACAAAAACTGGATGAAGAGGTAAAAGTGCCTACCAAGGGTTCCAAAGGGGCAGCAGGACATGACCTGCATACCAATGAGAGAACCAAAATACCTGCCAACAGGCAGGCAATTATAGTAACAAGAGTAGCTATTGGATTACCAGACGACAGCTATGGAAGGATAGCACCCTGTATTGTCCTAGCAGTCAAACATCGACTCATAGCTATGGTAGTGGTAATCGATTCCGACTATACAGATGAAATTAAGGTGATCTTGGCCAACCAGGCTGAAGAAGATTATGAGGTCTAGAAAGGCGATCGAATCGCGCAGCTGATTGTTGAAAAAATCTATAACAAGGATCTACACCAAATAAATCAATTGGAAAGAACTACAAGAGGAAAGAAGGGATTTGAAAGCACAGACCAAATCCAGCCAGGCACAACAAAAAGAATCAGGGTTAAAGAAATCACAGGATAAGCCTTTGAACATTACTATTGAAGAAGAGACACAATAGGAGTTCTCAATTGGACATACAAAGATAAAAAAGCGGTCCAAGTAAAAATCAACATCAGCACTGAGCTAGCGATCCAAGATTAGAAAGATCAAAGCAAAAAGGAATGGAAAGAATTCATTCAAAAAGAATACTATCGATTCATGAATCTGATCCAGGAAGAGGAAGACACAGGGCTACTACCCTAAAGATCAGGAATCGACTACGAGATTCAACTAGACAAGGACAAGAAGGCGGTAAAAACAAAGAAAATCCCCTACAAAAGGTTGTATCCATTAGGAGAGGCAGAACTCGAAGAACCCAGAAAGTACATCGAGTAAAACCTAAAGTGGAGTTGGATCTGATACTGCTTCACATCATAAGGGTCTCTAATACTATTTGTCGAAAAGAAAAGCAGAAAAATGAGACTTTGTATCGACTACAGAGCCCTCAATTTGGTTACTAAGAAGGATCGATATCTGCTACCCTTGATTGAAAAAGCACTAGACAGATCATGGTCAGCAAAATACTTCACCAAATTCAACATCAAGGATGAGTACCACACCATATGAATCAAAGTAGGAGATGAATGGAAGACTACATTGGCCTCAAGATATGCAATGTTCGAATACTTGATTATGCATTTTGGGTTAACCAATGCACTGGCTTCATTCCAAAGATAGACCAAGAGGGTATTTAATAGGTACCTCAATATATGTTATATTGTATACCTAGACGATATGCTCATATACTGAGAAACTATGCAATAATACCACGAGGATGTCAGCAACATCATGAATGCGATACAAGGATCAGCAATGAAGATCGAACTAACGAAATGCAAATTCCACAGGGGAGAAACTGAATACCTCAGGTTTATCATCAACCGGAGTGGAGTCAAGGTCAACCCAGTCAAAATGGCAGTGATACGGGACAGGGCCAAACCAAACAACGAGACCGATATCCAATGCTTCATAGAATTGTGCAACTTTCATGGAAGGTTCATAGAAGGCTTTGGCAGGCTAGCAAAATCACTTTAGAACATAACCAAGAAAGACAAGAAATGGGAATGGGGAAAAACGGAACAAAAAGCATACAATGATATCAGGACCCATCTGACATCAGTACAAATTCTGTTCCATTTTGCCCCTAACCAAAAAGCGATAAGCGAAACAGATCCCTGGAAGTATGTTTGCTCAGGCATACAATCAGAACAATGCCAAGACGAAAACTGGAGGCCAGTGTCTTACTGATCCAAGACAATGACTCCAGCAGAATGCAACTATAATGTTGCTAACGAAGCTCTATTTGTAATAGTTTAGGCATTAAGAGAGTGGAGGAGATACGTCCTGAACAATGACCATCCAGTTCTGGTTCTCAGAGATTATAAGAATCTGGTGCCCTTCATGACCATGAAGGAATTGAATGACCGCCAAATAAGAGGGATGGAACAACTCAGCAAATACAACTTCAAGATTGAATAGAGACTAGAACAAGAGAGTGGGAAGCCAGATGCTGTTATAAGAATCGCAAGCAACAAACTATAAACAAAAGAGGACCAGTGGATTAAACAAAAGACACTAACACTTTTACCAAAAGTCTACTTCCAGGCAATGGAAGTTATCAAGTTCACCTCTGAGAAGGAACAAGGAATCATGCAAGTAAACCAAGAAGACTGGACAATTCAGACAATAAGGGAAACACTGAAGGAAGGGAAGAAGGAGATGAATGGAATTGCCCTAGGATTATACCAATGGGAAGAAGAAAACAAATTGTACGATGGAAAATAGTGAATTCTAGAGCAAGAAAAGATACGGATGAGCATCATACGATGACACCACGATATCTCAATAGCAGGACACGGAGGGACAGCTAAAAACACAGAATTCATTACGAGGTTATTTTATTGGCCAGGACTCTCTGAAGATGTCAAAAGATATGTCCAAGGTTGCGACACATACTAAAGGAGAACAACGGTTAAACATCTATCTGACGGATTACTGAAAACGAATGAAGTGCCCGAATGACCCTGGAAAACAATAACCATACATCTCATCACAAACCTACTTCCATTGGAAGGTTGCAATAGCATCATGGTCGTGGTGCATTGCCTGACCAAAATGAGTCATTTTATTGCCACTATTAAGAATATAGACACCCGGGATTTCATACAAACATTCTTCTGAGAGATCCTTCAACTACAGTGTCTTCCGAAGTATATGATTACGAATCAAGGAACATTATTCACATCAGGGTTGTGGAAAAGAGTAATTGGAGTGATGGGAATATAAAATCAGCTGAGCACAGGGTTTCACCCACAAACGGATGGACAAATGGAACTGGTAAATCAACTACTTGAACAATCTCTATGGGCCTATATCAACTATGAATAAGAGGATTGGTCTAAGCTGTTATTTATAGCCGAGATTGCATACAATAATGGAAAACAAGAAATAATAGGCATGATATCCTTCTTTGCGAACTACAGACAATATGAACAAAGACAGGCTACATATTATACAATTAACAGCATAATACCAGATACATTGGATATGGGAAAACTACATAAGGTATTATGATACAAAATGTGTCCACCACAATAACGGCAAATAGAACAATAGGATAAGCACCAAAGGCCTGATCCAAATATACACCCAGGAGATATGATATGGTTTCTACTACTCAATATTCATACAGCTCCGCCATCAAATTAATTGGACTACCAGTAAATTGGACTATTCAGAATATTGGAATGAGTGGGAAACCGAGCTTATAAGCATGACCTTCCCCCCTCAATGTGAATACGCAACACATGCCACATTGCATACCTCAGATTACACAATGATAACAAGTTTCCCTTACAAACAATTATTCCTCCTCCTGTGATCGAACTTGACTGAGAGCCAGAATATAAACTCGACGAAATAGTCAATTCTGGCTTCTTGCACGGTCACCTGCAATACCAAGCCAAGTAGACCAGTTACTCGCCTGAACACCTTAAAACTTGTTGTTATGCATAAAACTTCAAAACGCACAAGATGCCATCTTAACCTTCCCCCAATGATAGACAGGCAAGCTTGACACAGGTGATGATCACGTTCAACCAATACAAATGCGAGGGAAAACCTACCGCGCAATTGCAAATATAAAACGGCTCGGGTGATAGTCTCCACCATATCATACTGATGAGCACCGAATACTTATTTATGCAACCAACTAACAAAGAACTCAAAGTGAGTGAAGTGCAAGCACAGCATAACATTATGTCATAGACAGTATGCTATGTGGACCGATGCCAAATACATTTTGGTGACAAGGAAGGCACAGGATAGTTCCTGAGAGAACATAAGAAGTGTAGTCCATGCCTGAACTACGTCCTGAAGTATTGGCAACAATACTTCAGAAATAGATGCAGAATGCACTGGATATAGAAAATCTCTGCGCAAGATTACCCACAGATGGACCGAAGTAGGTGAGAGTTGGAGGGAGAAGATACAAAAAAGGCTTGGGCCATGAGGATATGGCCCAGGGAGGGAGGGGCCCAAAGCTAGTCTGCAGATGTGGAACTAGACATTAAGCGCCAATATAGGCAGATGCGAGGACTCTGGAAACAACGTGACCGGGCTGAGGCAACAATTTCGGTAAATGACAAAACAATGGCGGAGCTAAGACAGCTGAACAATAATCAGCAGCACACAATCGAGATGAAAAATCGGACCCTAGAATCAGTAATGGTTAGATGGAGGATGGCAGACGAAATGTTTCACAAGCTGAGGAGGACCATGAGGTCAGCTAGACGAGAGCTAATGAAACTGGGAGAAAAAGCTGATGAGATTTAGCCTTCAGGAGACAGAGCTAATGTCACGAATGTGGCTTGGCAAGGAACAGGTTTTCATGTGACTTATAATTATGAGTAATAGGTATGTTATTGTTTCACGCATATGATGCATTTGGGTCATATGACTTATTAGGTTATAATTTATTACGTTTCGTACAAGACTCCATTATGAGTCATGGGATGTGCACTTGGCGAGTATGCCTTGAAAGTATGCCTTGCGGGTATACCTTCTGCATATGATTTATGTTTCGCACACGACCTCATTACGAGGTCATGGGTTTCATGCATGTGATCACTTGGAGTCATATGATTTATTTATTGTATTATGATTGGTTTATGAGTTTTTGCACATGATCTTGCTACAAGGTCATGGGTTTTGGACATGTGACCGCTTCAGTCACATGATTAGTTTATTATGATTTGGTTTTGTGCATGTCACCACTTTGGATCACATGACTACAGGTGGAAAGAACACTATATAAGGAGGCTGGTATGGCCTAGGAGCATAGGTTCTTCACGCTTTGTTCTATGTACTTTTCCAACTTATTACTTTAACGAATATATAACATCTTTATGCCCTCTATCTTTATCACTACTATTATCGATATGCTGAAAAAATTCTTTAAGAAGAAGAGTTAGTGAAAGCTTACGATAGGCTTTCCTGACAGAAGACACAGGTCTTGTACTATCGGTAAAGTAGGCAGAGGCCTAGTAGTATCATAAAACGAAGAGAACAACAAGAAGAGAAGTATCGTTCCCCATTGCGAAGAACTAACTATCAGAATGGGGATTATTACAAGGCGTTGCTCTTCGTCTTGTGTAGCAAGATCCTTTAGTCTTTGAAAAACCTCACTCCCAGGAGGGTACTTCTTTTGTATGGCAGGTTCCTCCTGCTTCTTGCCACCTTGATTTACAGTACCAAGTAAGTGTTTAATTTCTAGACTCTGTGCATGCTCCAACAGATTGGACTTTTAGCCTTCAAAATATACTCTTCATTAAAAACTCATGCTGGGTAACTTACAGCTATCCGCTTATATGTTATGCGTGCTGTTTCTCGAGGCATATCCAATATCAATCCTATTTGATCAAATGACATCCCAACACACTGATGGAGAGCAATGATGGCTCCCCGTAAACCAATTGTATAGCTTCTTCCCTTTGTCATACTGCTTTTTACATTAACTTGTTAATACTGTAGTCCGGATACTGGGTATATACCTTGCAAGAAAAAACTGTATACCGTATAGGGTACTTCATAAAACATCTGGTGGTATTGCTATCAGGTGTAGGATTGTTCCTCTACCTGCATTCTGGGTCTATTGTCACTGGACATTGGTGCTGTTCGTCATTCTTACTGAATACCACTGTTGTTTGGAACCTCTGGCTCCCTCCAAGCAGCTCTAACACTATACTTTTTATGGGTTCACAGCGACTATTCCAAAAAGAGTGCCAATTCTTGGCGCGGAGACACGAGTAGAACTTCTCTGGTTGGCTTTAAAGTCTCCTCCCCCACTCAGCGGGCAGCGTTTGCTCCAGCCACCACGCCAGAGTTCTACAGACTTTTTTCCTTCACAAAATATACAAAATATAAAATAATATTCTCTTACTGTACAAGTGCCAGGGGGTATGTTTTCGCACACACTACTTTGTGACCCCACCAATTTTCAAGGATATTTTGCGGATAAGCCACTTTGGTGTGTGGGAAAACTTTACCCATGGCACTTGTACGGTACTGTACTAGTAGTGGCACAAGTACCGGTACCCGTATATCTCGAGAAATTGGGCTGGTTTGGCATACGAGTAAAGCGCAATGAGAGAAGAACCACTTCTGTGCCACGTACCTAATTTAGTAATAAAACAACCTTATGGATAGTTTTTTGCTTTTAGAAGATGGTTTAAATGGACTTTGTTGTTTTTTGGTCAAAGCATACCCACTTTCACACTGATTTTTGATACACCTTACCTACTTTACATGTATAATAAATCGACAATAAATCGACAAATAGCGGTGTTTTGTATTGCGAATTTCCCTGAGGCGCACCGCCAAGCCAGTCCCATATAAGGGTTGTGGGGTGCTTCCCCTACCGTATCATACTGTGCCCTGGGGTCCTATTTATATCATACCTCTTTATTACTTCTCCTCCTGCTACTACCTCTATTTTCACTCCGTACATGCGGAGGACTTGTGCTATTGCAACCCGCTTGATTGCTCCTACCACGGCAACCCGTTTGATTGCTACCAAGACACAGAGTAAAGTCGGTGGAGATATCTCTTCAGTATTCCGTTCGCTCTCGGGGATCCCGCCGCCGCCGTTATCGAATAGGTATGCTAAACTTAAAAGCCGGTTTACATCTGGGCGACGAAGGATCCTAGCAGAGCCCTGGGAGAGGTTACTGCTTGATCTTGAGAAGGCGATTGCTGTAGTGAAGAGATATGGGATTGATGTATGTCTATTTTTCTTTCTAATGAAGTGGGATAGTTGATGTTGACGAACTGATAGATTATCCCACAAGTCCAGTACAAAGACCTCGCTTGCCTTTCCAAAGAGGAAATAGCAGAGATTAAGAAACGAGGTGTGGTTGTTGTTAGAAATGTCATCCCAGATGAAGAGGCTTTGGCAATGAAGAAGTCATTGAAGGATCACATCAAACGCTACCAATGGACTAAAGGTTCCTCCCCTCTGTAACTTCATTTACTACCCAAAGCTAATAAACGCAGCCTTTCCCGCCGACTCGCCGGCAGTCTATGAACTATACTGGTCCCTGGCGCAGCGCGCAGCCAGGGCCCATTCACCTCTTGTAGCCTCTCAGCGTTTCGTAAACTCTCTCTGGCACTCCTCTCTCCCGTCATCGGTAGTGGACACCTCCGTGTCTCTGCCCTACGCCGACCGCTTTCGTATCCGCAAGCCTGGTGATGCAGGCTTTGCTCTCGAGGCGCATATAGACGGAGGTAGCCTGGAGCGCTGGGAAGATCCAGAGTATTCTCGCTGCTACGAGAAGATCTGGACGGGGCAATGGGAGGAGTACGACCCGTATAACGCGGAACACCGGGTTCATGCGAAGATGGATATGTACGATGGAGCTGGGAGTTGCGGAGTCTGGAGGAGTTGGCAGGGCTGGGTGGGCTCCCCGACATCCCCCCTCTCCCATAAAACAAATCTGCTAACGAGTTCAGCTCTCCCTATCAACCACATACCCCGGCGAGGGCACCCTCCTGGTAAACCCACTGCTAAAACACACAACAGCATACACAATCCTGCGCCCCTTCTTTACCCTCTCCAACCCCCCGACCCTCAGTACAACCCCTCGCTTCCCAAACTCAGTCCAAGGTGCGTGCCAGGAATACAGCAACACAACACACCCACACCTTTGCCTCGCCGACTCCATGACGCACGTTCCACGCGTCTCACCGGGCGACTACGATTTCTGGCACTGTGATACCATTCACGCTGTAGATCGGGTACATCGGAGCGCGGGTGACAGCTCTGTGCTGTATATTCCGGCGGTGCCGTGGACGGTGGAGAACCAAGCCTATGTTAAAAGGCAGAGTGAAGCGGAGAGGAGGGGAGTGTCACCAGAGGATTTCCCGGTGGGGAGTGGGATGGAGCTTTGAGCATGTTGATTTCTTCTCCTTTGTCATTCGCTCGCGGGAGAATGTGTGGATGTTTCAATTACTATCGGGAGAAATTTTTTTGTCAGGCTGGGGTACCGTACTGCAATTCTTTTTTAAAAACACGCACCTGGGTGGTGCTATTATTCCAGTCCGGGGGTTTATTACCTCTAAACCTCATTAATGAGTGCTAATGAAGCGAATAGATATGGAAGAACACTTCGGTTTAAACGAAGGAGTAGTGAATGATCTATAAGTAGATGAAGAAGCGGCGGTGCGAATGATCCCCAAGTCAACCGCGGAGGTGTGAGTGAACTCCTCAGTAAAAACACTGGAGCTGCTAATGGTCCCGAATTTAGAGAGTCGGTGTAATGGTATATATTAGCATTACAACCCCCACCATCTGCATTCATACTCCTCTGTCTTCTCCCTATGCTTCCTGAGTCGAGCTCTTGGAAATTGTATTTTTTTTCGGGGTCTTTTTTTGAGGGCTTTTTCTGCTTGAGACTTCGAGTTTCCTCATCTTATGCTTTATTATTACCATCGTCCTTTACTCACAAAAAAACAAGACAAGATGCATGTTCCTACAAGAAACCTTTTCCGGCTCGCTGGAGTTGCTACTATGACTTTGATTTCTTGTGTTTATGGACATAGTTGGGAGCGAAATTCACATCTCTTGAGGCTGACCAGAGTTATGCTAAGAGATGCTCTAGATTGACGCTGTGAAGGTAGTCTCAAAAACAAAGCGAATGGGTCACGTATGCGGAATTCAAGGCAACCCTTTTTGACCAGTTCGGCGAACACAACGCCAAAGAGACAGCGAAACGGAAATTAGAAAAACTCCAACAAGGGAAACAGATATTTTCAGCATACAGGAATGAATGTCGACTATTGGAATATGAGGCAGAATTTGACGATGCCACCCTCTACATCAACCTACTAAGGAATTGCAGTGAGTGACTGTAAGCAGCATGGGAAATTTCCGACCTGCATTACACAACAACAGAACGGATCACAAGATCGGCGATTGATAAGGAAAGCAAATTGAACGTGGTCCAAAACAATTTGGAAAATACCATAGCACACTGAGTGGTCAAATCATCCATGAAGGTGGATGGAACTTTCAGACCACAAGCAGCTCAGAGCGAAAGCAGAGTATTACTACCCAGTGAACCCACAGATATCGACAAATTTAGAGCGGGACTGGCTCTAAACCTATCAAAGAAAGAATATGCCAGAAGGAAGAATGGGAAACTTTGCTTAAGATTTGAAAAAGCAGGAAATCAAATAAAGGAATGCGGAAGCCAACCAAACAATGGGTACCAAGGGACGAAGGCAGCTGGAAACAATCGATTCCATTTGCAGAAGAAAAGCAACATCCTCGAGAAGATTGCTGCGGACTTATCGGTGGAAAGAAATGAGGGTCCCTAGTAAATGGTAGTCTGGGAGACCCAAGATCCGGACCTGGAAAACCCATCAAGTTAGCAAACTACTATACAGCACTACAGACACAACGAGAAGAAGGAGAAGGTGATAATGTAATGATCAAGACCAAGATATACAACGAGGAAAATCAAGAAACGACAATATATGTAATGCTCAACTCAGGGTCTACAGAAGATTTCATTGACCAGAAAATCTGTAACAAATATAGCCTCCATACTAAGAAAGCGAAGTAAGAAAGACAGGTCTACTTAGCGGATGGAAGGCCTAGTGCAATGGGTCCTATAACCCATATAGTGAAAGTACCTATAGATATTGGCCGCCATAGGGAAACAGTTACCTTCCAGGTAACAGACCTCAAAAACGAGGAGATAGTCCTAGGGAGGCCATGGTTACGAAGACATAAACTGACGATTGATTGGAACGAGAAAAAGATGACCTTGATAAGCAAACTATGTACAATACAATGTCTCAACAGTTCCCCTGTAGTCTACTCGACACCAATGCAGGAAGCGGAAGATAAAACTTTGTATGCAAGGTTTGCCAAGATGCGGTAAGACAAAAGAGTTTGGATACGAAGACTGGACCAAGAGGCAAAAGTGACTACCAAGGGTTCCAAAGTGGCAGCAGGACACAACCTGTATGCCAACGAGAGAACCAAGATACCTGCCAATGGGCAGGCAATGATAGCAACAGGAATATAAATTGGATTACCAGACGACACCTATGGACCGATAGCACCCCGCAGTGGCCTAGCAGTCAAACATGGACTAAGAACTATGGTGGGAATAATCAATTCCGACTATACAGGTGAAATTAAGATGGTCTGGGCCAACCGGACTCAAGAGAACTACAAGGTCCAGAAAGGCGATCGAATCGCGCAGCTGATTATCGAAAAAATCAATAACAAAGATGTACACAAAATAGATCAACTGGAAAGAACTATGAGAGGAGAGAAGGGGTTTGGAAGCACAGACCAAATCCAGCCCAACATAACAAAAAGAATTGAGGCCAAAGAGATCACAGCATAACACTTCCAAAGTTACTATCGAAGAGGAAATACCACAGGAGTTCTCAAATAGATATACAAAGATGAAAAAGCGGTCCCAGCAAAAGTCAACATTAGCACCGAGCTACCAATCCAAGATAAGAATTATTCAAGTAAAAAGGAATGGAAAGAATTGATTCTAAAAGAATACCATCAATTCACGAATATGTTCCAGGAAGAGGAAGCCATGGGGCTACCATCCAGATGGTGAGGAATTGACTACAAGATTCAACTGGACAAGGAAGAGAAGATGGGAAAAGTAAAGGAAATGACATACAAGAAGTTATATGCACTAGGAAAGGCAGAACTCGAAGAACTCAGAAAGTACATCGAACAAAACCTAATGCAGAGATGGATCCGAGACTCCTTCACATCAGGAGGGTCTTCAATACTATTTGTCAAAAAGAAGGACTGAAAGATGACACTCGGTGTCAACTACAGAGCCCTCAATTCAGTTATCAAGAAGGATCGATATCCACTACCTTTAATTGGAGAAGCACAGGACAGATTACAGTAAGCAAAATACTTCATCAAACTCGACATCAAGGATACGTACTACAACATACGAATCAAGCAGGAGACCAATGGAAGACATCATTCTCCTTAAGATCTTGAATATTCGAATACTTGGTTATGCCTTTTCGGTTAACCAATGTACCGGCTTCATTCCAAAGATAGATCAACAGGGTACTTAATAAGTACCTCGATATATGTTGTATTGTATACCTTGACGACGTGCTCATATACTCGAAAAATATGCAACAATACTAGAAGAATGTCAGCAACATCATGAACGCGATACAAGGATCTGGAATGAAGATCAATCCAACGAAATGCGAATTCCATAAGGAAGAAACTGAATACCTCAAATTCATCATCAATCAAAGTGGAGTCAAGGTCAGCCTGGTCAATATGGTAGCAACATGAGACTGGGCTAAACCAAACAACAGGCTGGATGTTCAATGCTTCATGGGATTCTGCAACTTTTATCGAAGGTTCATAGAAGGCTTCAGCAGGCTTGCGAAACTACTCTATAACCTAACCAAGAAAGAAAAGAAATAGGAATGGGGAGAAATAGAACAAAAAGCATACGATGATATTGGCACCCATCTGACATCAGCACCAATCCTGGTACACTTCGACCCAAACCGAAAGACCATAATCCAAAGATACCCCTCAAAGTATGTATGCTTAGGCATACTATCACAACAATGTGAAGACGGAAAATGGAGGCCAGTGTCTTACAGATCCAAGACAATGACTCCAGCAGAATGCAACTATCATACGGCTAACAAAGAACTATTTGCAATAGTTCAGGCATTAAAGGAATGGAGGAGATACATCCTAAACAATTACCATCTGGTCCATGTTCTCACAGCCCACATGAATCTGGTACAGTTCATGACTACCAAGGAATTAAACGACCACCAAATAAGATGGATGGAACATCTTAGCAAATAGAACTTCAAGATCGAATACCCACCAGGCAAAGTGAGCGGGAAGCCAGATGCTCTCACAAGAATCGCAAGTGACAAACTACAAGCCAAAGAGGACTAGCGGTTCAAACAAAAGACACAAATACTTTTACCAAAACCCTATTTCCAGGCAATGGAAGTTATCGAGTTCACCTCTGAGGAGGAGGAACAAGGAAGCATGAAAGTAAACCAAGAAAACAAGACAATTCAGACAATAAGGGAAGCACTGAACGAAGGGAAGAAGGAGAGGAGTGGAATTGTCCTAGGATTATACCAATGGGAAGAAGGAAACATATGGTATGATAAAAAACATTGAATTCTGGAGGAAGAAAAGATAAGGACGAGCATCATAGGATAATACTACGATATCTCAACGGCATAACACGGAGAAACGTCTAAAACCACAGAATTCATCACGAGGTCATTCCATTGGCCAGGACTCTACCACGATGTCAAAAGACATGTCAATGGTTGCGATATATGCCAAAAGACAAAAGTGGTTTAACACGTACCTTACAGATTACTGAAATCGAATGAAGTTCCCGAACCGCCCCACGAAGCCATCACCATAGATTTCATCACTGACCTACCTCCATCAAAAGGTTACGATAGCAGCCTGGCCGTGGTCTATCGCTTGACCACAATGAGTCATTTTATTCCCATCAGAAAGGATATGGACAAGAGTGATTTCATAAAAAGATTCTTCTGACAGGTCTTTCGACTACAGGGCCTCGCGAAGGATATTGTTACTCATCGAGGAACATTATTGACATCAGGATTGTGGAAGAAAGTAACTAGAGAAATGGGAATACAAAATTGGCTGAGCACTATATTTCACCCACAACCGGACGGACAAATAGAACGGGTAAATGCAATACTTGAACAATTTCTACAGGCATACATCAACTATCAATAAGATGATTGGTCTAAGCTGTTATCAATGGCCGAGTTCACATACAACAACTGAAAACAAGAAATGATAGGCACAACACCCTTCTTTACGAACAATGGACAACATCCATAAAGTCAGGATACATATCATATGATTAATGGCACAATACGAGATAAAACGGATATGGGAAAACTATAGGAGGTATTATGATACGAAATAAGTCAAGCACTACAATGGCAAAAGGAACAATATGATAATCACTGAAGTCCTGATCTGAACATACAACCAGGAGATATGGTCTGGTTGCTACCACGCACCATTCATACAATGCAACCATCAAAGAAATTGGACAGTAAGAACATTGGACCTTTCAACATATTAGAATAAGTGTGAAACTGATCTTATAAGCTGGACATTTCACCCTCAATAAGAATACACAACACATTCCACATCTCACTGCTCAAATTACACAGCGATCACAACTTTTCCTCACAAACTATCATACCTCCTTCTTCTATCAAACTTGATGGAAAACTAGAATACACACGCGACAAAATAGTCAATTCTTGCTTCTTCCATAGTCACCTGCTATACCAAGCTAAGTGGACCGAGTACTTGCCCGAATATCATAAAGCTTGGTATTACGCATACAACTTCAAAAAGACACAACATGCTTTCTCAACCTTCCACCAACGATAGCGGGGCAAGCTCAGCCCAGGTAACAATCACTTTTAACCAAAACAAAGGTGAGGGAAAATCTTCCACGCCATTGAAAACACACAAGGGCGGTGGTGACAGCCCTCACTACACTACACAGACGAGCCCCAAAAACTCATTCATGGGGCCGACAGACAAAGAACTCAAGGAGAGGGAAGTGCAAGCTCAGCATAATATGATATCATGGACCCTATACTATGACGACCGATACCAAACACATTTTGGTGACATGCAAAGCTCTGGATGGTTTCCAAGAGAACATAAGAAGCGTGGTCTATGCCCGGACTACGTCCTGCAGTATTGGTAACAATGCTTCAGATACTGGTGCCTAATGTACAGAATACAGAAAATATCTGCAAGAGATTACCAACAGAAGGACAAAAGCGGGACAGAGTTATAGAGAGAAGAGGCAACAAAGGCTTAGGCCTAGAGGAAATAGTCCATGGAGGTAGGGAACCAATACCCCTCTGCAGGTATAGAAGCAGACATCAGAACCGTACATCGGCAGATCTGAGCACTCGGGGAACAACTTGGCACGACCGAGGCCCCAATTTTCGCAAATGACAAAAAAATTGCAGAGCTAAGATAGATGAATGATAACCAGCAGTACATGATCGAGATGGCAAACCTGACCCTAGAATCGGTAAAGGTCAGATAGCGGACCGCAGACAAAAGGTTTCACAAGCTGAGAAGGACCATGTGGTCTGCTAGATGATAGCTAGTGAAACTAGTAGAAAATGCCTGATGGGACTCAGACTTAGGGAGAGGGGAGCTAATGTCACAAATGTGACTTGGCAAGGAAAAGGTTTTCATATGACTCATAATTATGAGTCATAGGGATGTGTTAGGTAGAGACAACTTGATAGACTTCAAGGTTGTCTATACCAAGCGAGATTCGTTTCTGTAGACAGAGATTGTCTAGGAAGGCTCGGACTTTACTTGTTTCGTTTATGACTACAAGGAGTGAAGTAAAATAGGTAAAGTAAGGTAGAATCATAAAAACAATATTCTATTGTTAATATCACGAACGTGGCTTGGCATGAAAGGTGCTTTCACGTGACACATAGTTGTGAGTCACAGGTATGTTATTGTTTTACACATATGACTCATTGGGTCATATGATTTGTTATGCGTGGGATTTGTGATGCTTTCGCACATAACTCAAATATGAGTCATGGGACGTGCACATGACGAGTATACCTTGTGAGTGTGCCTTGAGGGTAAGCCTTGTACATATGATTTATGTTTCGCACATGACCTCGTTATGAGGTCATGGGTTTTGAGTATGTGATCACTTTAGTCACATGATTAGTTTGTTATGATTTGGTTTCGTAGATGTGACCACTTTAGGTCACATGACTACGGGGGGGAAGAATACTATATAAGGAGGCCGAGGCGGCCATGGAAGATAAGTTTTTCATGCTTTGTTCTACGTACTTTTCCTACTTATTACTTTAACGAATATAAAATAGCTTTACGATCTTTATCTTTATTGCAACATTATCGTTGCACCAAGAAAGGTTCTTCAGGAAGACAAGTTAGAGAAAGCTTACAATAGGCGTTTCCGATAGAAGACAAAGGTATTGTACTATCGGTAACGTAGGCAGAGGCCTAGAGCTATCGTAAGACGAAGGAATAAGAAGACAGAAACGAGAAGTATCGTTCCCCGTCGCCAAGAACTAACTACCCAAAGAGGGATCGTTACAGTTAAGGTCTCTTCGTTGTTGCTTAATGATGTCTAAAGCTTGTGAGGCACTTCAATATTTATATTCCACGTCTGAGTATTCGCGGACTTCATTTATTTATCATCCAACTATGTACTTCTTCAATCATAATTCGTGACGTCGAGTTTTCTTCCATTGTTCAGACACCTGTCGACCCTGAAAACCATCACACCCTCTTCGGTAATTACGATATTTCTTCTTAGAAAACATGATGTCCCCAATAGTAATATCCCAATTAGCAGAGTCTTTTGACTTATGGCCTAGTTCTTAACTCGAACTGAGTTGACTCCAATTGTCTTCGCCATTGATAAAATGTTCTGTTTTATCCACAGCTATATCTGCAAAGGTGGTCGTCATTACAACCATAGTAGGTCGTCTGACTCTGATCCTTTGTAACTCCATACCCAACCCATAGATTTTCTCTGGATGACTTTCTCTTAACTCGCAGGAAGCTATTCCACCAGATTGGTAATTAATCCCTCGGTCGGCAACCCTTGGTTGCTCTCTGGGTAGTAGGTTTCAGTAACCATTGTAGCATTGAGAATCACCCCATGGCTACGTGGTGTTCCGAAACCCAGTTGCAACACTCCGTGAAGTTCGTTGGGTTCTTTGGTAGTGTCCTTTGGAGTTCTAGACTCTTCTGGTGGATGTAAATGTATTGGTCTCTACTAGAGATCCTTTACCATTTGATACCATCTCTTTGTGCCAAATCGTCCCGTTACTTAAGGCACCTGCCACAGGTGTCATGTCTTTGAAGCCGAGTAACTCTCTAAGCAGTTCACAGAATTACTTCGTTCTACTTCCC
>NW_003299019.1:391333-393913 GCF_000151645.1 Tuber melanosporum
ACGGAGGATTTTTTTGGAAAGGCTTGACTTCACTCATTTCCATTTAAAATTACTATGAGTAAAGTAAGATAGAATCGTAAAAACAATAGTATATTGTTAAGATCTCTTCCCCGTTGCTTGATAATACCTTATCAGCTCTAAGATACTCCTTGTGTCCAAGTCTTAAGTATATAAATTACTAAAATAACTTTGATCTCAGTGGGAGTTGAACACCTAACCTTCCAAACCAATGTTTTTGTCATACCAACTAAACTAGGATACAGTGTTATTCAGACACCTTCAATTCTGTGGTAATATAGTCACCGGACACAACTGAAGATGATATATGTGATGCAGTGCGGGCCCCATAAGGTGGCCGGAGCGCAGTATTAGAGACTAGAGCTTCTGATTCCAGGTGAGATTACCCTACTTAAGGTGGTTCCTAGGTATCAGATCCTGGTATTTAAAACAATTACGCATGAGCCTGAATGACCACTATAACTTGGAAGCTCCAGAAATTGGGAGCTAGATATGGTAATTGAGATGATCAGCAGTGACAGAGCTGTTCTTTCCCCATGCTCATCGTCCATGGAATTGTTCTTATAGAAAATCAGTTTACCAAAGCTGATCTTCCAGATGACGTTCTGATTGGAATCTCTGAATCTGGCTATTGAAATGATGAATTGGATATGAAATGGATCCGCTATTTTGGAAAATACTGCACCAAATGTCAAGTTGGCATATGGCGACTTCTCATGCTTGATGGCCACAATTCGCACTGCACTAGAGACTTTATTGAATTTTCTGATGCCCATAATATTCTTCTATTTTGCCTTCCTCCACATTCAATACATCTTCTACAATTCTTAGACATGGTAGTATTCTAGTCTTACAAATACTACCATGCGGAGGTGGTGGATACTGCTACATAAACCTGCTATTCTAAGTTTGATAAAACTGAATTTCTTACCGCACTTAATTTAATTCGCTCCCAAACCTTTAAGCCTACAACAATCAAGTCAGCTTTTCAAAAGACTAGACTTATCCCATTCAACCCTGCTATCATTCTTAGCAAGCTTGTCGACCTTATGGTGCTGCAAACACCGGAGCCACAAACCCCAACCCAAACTGTGTACCAAAATACCACCATCATAGCAACTCCCACCCCTCCACAAACAATCGGTCCCTGAAACATCAAGCTGATTCCCTTCCCTTCTCGCTTGGGAAACTTTCACTTACACTAATCGAAGCCTAAGTATATACCTAAAGGATAGCCTAACTGAGGCTCAGAGTGGTGCACTCACTCTGGAGGACCTTTAAAGGACCAACGCAGCGGAACTGGCCTGAGCTGCACACCAAAAGCAGAGCCAATGCTTAATCCAAAAGGGCCGAGTTTTATATGCCCATGAGGTGAGAGCAATGGTTCTCCAAAAGGAACAGGAAATGTTGGAAAAGGCTTTAGAAAAGACTTAACCGCTACTTGATACTGCACAGAAAAACAGTGCGAACAAAGTCAAGAAGCAGTCGAAAGAAATATCAAAGCAGATGAGGAAGGCTGTGAAGCATAGGAAGAAGCGACAAAAAAAAACAGAAACTTTTGCATCATGAAATTAGGGCCTTAATTGTAACATTTGTTCATGTAAAATAAAGCTATTGCTAAGGTGTTACTTTCGTTAAGCTGTTTGGTACTCTAGGAGATTGCTACGGCTGTCAAAGGTTGCTTATCATTGTTCAAAGTGGGGGAAACCTTGGTACGAGTAGTAGGCATTAAGAATATTTCTACTCTTCCACCAGTATCTTTGAAGTATCAGTGAGAATACCTCTTCTAAAGCTTTTGGAACTGTTTTGATCATTGAAGGCTAATTATATTGGCAATGCTTCCTTGTATACCACTTTAGTCTTCGCAATTGATTCTCAATCCAATTAAGTTCACAATGGAATTTAGGAAAGACCAAATAGAGATAACCCAGTTTCTCAATCTCCTCCTGGAGGCTTGACTTTTGGGCAAGAAAATCTGGCTAAATCAAGAGCAGCTATCTAGTACAATAAGAGTGGCTAATCTGACGTCAATGTTGCTTTCTTTTTCTGGATTTGCAATCATGTCTCAATCCTCCTATGGGCTATAAGCCTCACTCCTGCAGTACTCTCTTGGATCTCTTTGGCATTCTTTCCCACGTCTCTAGTACTGATAAGTGGTTAATGTTAAATCTCACGTTGTGGTAGTACAATTGATAGGAATACAAGAACCCGATACCTAGGAACCACTCTAAGTTGGTTAACTCCACTTACAGGGCCCGCGCGTCATCATATATATCAATCTCAGTTGCGTCCTGTGACTATATTACCACAGAATCGAAGGTGTCAGAATAACACCATATACGTCGTCGCCGTCTATTCGACTGGATCCTGTTCACCGGATATATGGGAGGGGACCTTCGGCTAGGTCTGAGAAGTGGAACGGAGTAATTCCATCAACTACTCAGAGTGTTACAGGGCTTCAAAGACATGACACCTTTCATATAGGCTGTACGTAACGGGACGGTTTCGCACAAAGAAATGGTATCAAATGGTAAAGGATCTCTGCTAGAGACCAATACATTT